>NW_024100065.1:0-206438 GCF_016545835.1 Crotalus tigris
TGAAATCCAAATGACTCTGCAGCTCCCCCTTTAATGACCAATGGAGAGATAGTCTTTGTAACTCCCTATTCTGGATTAGTTCAAGCAGAGGAAGGAGTAGAAGGTTGGATTGAAGGACTCAGTGGCTCCCTCTACATAGTTCTGAGTCTTGACAGAAGGAAGATGTACACTAGCTGCTGGTCTTCATATATAAACTGGCTTTTAGGGAAAGTCATTTGCAATATCAATGCCTCCTCTCAATCTGGACCAAGAATGAGGTCTCTTTCTGGACAGACATTTCCAAAAAGGATTTCCCAGTTTGTAATCTTCCCATCCATGCCATGAAAACAAGCACCAAGTGTTTTCATTTCCTTGGGTATCTCTATTTTATTTATTGTATGGTACATTCACACCATATTTCAGTAAAAAGGATCACACAAATAAAAAGAAAAACATAGGATATAAAATCTGTAATCTTAGCAGGAAAATAACAAATGTATATCAAAGTGGCAAATCTATTTTTTTTTACTTCATTTCTCACAGATCAGCATTATAGATTGTTTTGCACTCTATCATTGTGTGCTAGATAGGTTTTTTTGGCCTCACAATCACAATTCGGTGATATTTTGCCCCACTTACAGAGGGCATCTGCACATCTACTATGACCAGAGCAAATTCAGTTCAATGTTGTCCATATCTCCCAGTGCTGGTCAAATAGAGATATTTTTTCCAAAATGCAGGGATAGCTTCAACATGTGGGGGACCATTTTCTGTCCAGAGTTGTTTCCACATGTTGTGAATGTCTAAATAATCTTTAACAATTGCTTTATCAGTTAATATGGCTGGATGCCTAGATCTCACTGTCAATTCTACAAAGAAACTGGCTGCAGCCATTTCCTTTATTCAAAGTTTCCACAGAATTGGGAGGTGGATAGAGGATTTCTACTAGTCTGAACATTTTATTGCCCCATGGGAACCAAGGTCATTTCTGTCAGTTAGATAGAAGCTGGATCATTTAGTTAGAAAACCCGCCAAACTCTTCTATTGGGGAACGTAGCTAATTGCATAGCTTTGGGATGGGAAGTTTAACTTTGTAATAGTGTTGCTTTCTGAAGGGAACTTAAGATTTGGTTTTATTTTTGACTCAGACTTCTGATTTCTTTGGTCTTGCTTATCAGAACCTTGACACTCAGACTGTTTAACTCCAAATGAATTTGGGCATCTCTTTTGAGGATGTATGAAATAAGCCAGCCTCAGTTTTACAGTTCTTTTTGTGATTCCAACTGTTTTATTAAAAATGTCAAGATCTGCACTATCCCTTTTCTCTGGTGTCACCCACCTTCCATGGTGGAGATGGTTCCTTCTGCACAAGGAAGACAGTCATAGCAACAGATGAGCTGCTCTTTCTGAACCACCTTCATGACTCCAGGATGGCAGCTTTCCACACACCTGGAAGGAGGCAGGGGCTGAAGAGAGGGAGGACAAATGTCTAGAAAATGAACTTGTTTTTAGAAAAATGGCAAAAGAAGAAGGATTTTGTGAATTCCATTTCAGGATTTAGCTTTGAGTGATAAGAAACCAATAAAAAATTTGAGGTTCATCAATCAGATTGAACTGCTTATCACTTATCTCTTTCTGTTTTAGCTTATGTTTAATACACAGGATGAAAGGTTTAGACTTTCATTTTAAATTTAGATATTAAATGTATTGGTAATTTAATTATAATTTTAGCCATTCTCTAACCACTGCAGGATGAAGGCCTCTTCCGTGTATTTCCAACCCACACAGGGCGAACTAGAAGCAATAGTACACAAGGGAGAGTATGACATAGTTGGCATTACAGAAACATGGTGGGGTGAAACCCATGAATGGAATGGACTGATGGATGGGTACAAATTGTTCAAAAGAAACAGAAGTACAAAAAGAGGAGAGGGAGTTGAACTATATATAAGAGAGCACTATGAATCCACAGAAATGCACATGATCAAAGATAAAATCTCTCCAGAATGCATATAGGTCAACATAAAAGAGAAAAAAACTGACATTACCATAAGTGTACATTACAGAACACCCAACCAATCAGAAGAAATAGATGAACTCTTTGCCAACCAGTTAACAAATGTATATAGGAAGCATACCACAATGGTAATGGGTGACTTCAACTATCCAGATATCAACCCGGAGGCAAACTCTGCAGCACTGGGAGATCAAACAAATTCCTCACCAACCTAGCTGACAACTTTGTCATCCAAAAGGTGGAGGAGGGGACTAGACGTAAAGCCACACTGGACTTAATTCTTACTAATAGAGGAGAAGTGATAGAGTGAGTTGAAGTTACTAGAACCTAGTAACAGAAAACAATCCAACCAGGGTCTTAAACTTCAAAAGAGCTGACTTTAACAAACTCAGACAGAACCTAGGAAAGATCCTATGGATGAAAATCATAAGGGGGAAAACAACCCAGGAAGCATGGGAAATCCTGAAAAATGTGATCATAAAAGCCCAGTCCAGCATAATAGCACAGAAAAAGAAAAACAACAAATTCAAAAAGAAACCAGCATGGCTGCACAAAGATCTCTCTGACAAACTGAAAGACAAAAAGGACAAGTACAAAAAATGGAAAGAGGGGCACATAACTAAGGCTGATTATCAGCAGACAGCCAGAACATGCAAAGATGAAGTCAGGAAAGCAAAGGCTCAGAACGAACAAAAACTTGCAACAGAAATCAAGGATAATACAAGAAAAGTTTCTTTCAATATACTAACAACAAGAAAAAAGTCAAGGAAACTGTAGGCCCACTACACAGAAAAGATGGCAAGGAAATAACAGGCAACAGGGAGAAAGCAGAACTACTTAACTCATACTTTGCATCAGTCTCCACACAAAAAAGAAACCATAGACCAATATACCCCCAAAAAAAACCATTGAAAAAGACAAACTAGAAACAAAAATTAAAATAACCAAGAAAATGGTAAGAGAACACCTTTCTGACCTCCACGAATATAAATCACCAGAACCCGACAGATTACATTCCAGAGTTCTGAAGGAGCAGGCAAATGTTATCGCAGAACCATTGCATCATATCTTTCAAAAATCCTGGAGCACCAGGGAAGTACCTGAGGATTGGAAAAGGGCCAATGTGGTTCCCATCTTCAAGAAAAAGGGGAAAAAACAGACCCAAGAAACTACAGACCAATCAGTTTAACATCAATACCTGGGAAGATCCTGAAAAAGATAATCAAAAAACAAATCTGCGAACAAGTAGAAGCAAATAAAGTTATAACTGGTAGCCAGCATACCTTTGTTAAGAACAGATCATGCCAAATCAATCTTATTTCATTCTTTGATAAAGTGACCAAATTAGACATAGTATATTTAGATTTCAGTAAGGCATTCGCCAAAAGTAGACTACAATGTACTGCTTCGTAAGCTAGAAAAAGGTGGAATAGACAACTCAACGAGTAGCCCTCAATGGTACTACATCAACATGGAGAGAAGTAAGCAGTGGGGTACCACAAGGTTCTGTTTTAGGCCCAGTATCTCTTTAATATCTTTATCAATGACTTAGATGAGAGAATAGAAGGGGAACTCATCAAATTTTCAGATTACACCAAATTGGCAGGAATAGCCAACACCCCAGAAGACAAACTCAGGATTCAAAAAGATCTTGACAAACTTGAACAATGGGCCCTATCCAACAAAATGAGTTTTAATGTGGAGAAAAGCAAAATTTCACATTTAGGCAGGAAAAATCAAAGATATAAGTACAGATTAGGTGAGACCTGGCTCAAAAACAGTAACTGTGAGAGGGACCTTGGAGTCCTAGTGGATGGTCACTTGACTATGAGCCAGCAATGTGCAGCAGCAGCCAAAACAGCTAATACAATCCTGGGCTTTATAAACAGAGGCATAGAATCAAGATCACGTGAAGTATTAGTATCGCATTACAAAACCCTAGTGAGACCACACCTGGAATACTGCAACCAATTTTGGTCACCTCACTACAAAAAAAGATGTTGAGACCTTGGAAAAAGTTCAGAGAAGAGAAACTGAGATGATCCAAGGCCTGGAGACTAAACATAGGAAGAATGGCTGTAGGACTTGGGTTTGGCTAGTCTAAAGAAAAGAAGAAATAGGGGTGATATGATAGCAGTATTCCAGTATTTGAGAGGCTGCCACAAAGATGAGGAGGTCATGCTATTCTCCAAAGCACCAGAGGGCAGGACAAGAAACAATGTTTGGAAACTGAACAAAGAGAGAAGAATTAAGGAGAAACTTCCTGAGAGTGAGGACAATTAACCAGTGGAACAGCTTCTCTCCAGAAATCATGGGTGCTGTATCACTGGAGATTTTAAGAAGAGGCTAGATAATCCCTTGTCTGAGATGGTATAGGTTCTCCTGCTTAAGTGGGGGGCTGGACTAGAAGATCCCCAAGATCCCTTCCAGCTCTATTCTATTCTATTCTATTCTATTCTATTCTATTCTATTCTATTCTATTCTATTCTATTCTATTCTATACAGTCCAGAGCTTTCTTTTGCCAATTGGACCCACAATGCTTGTTGGTGTCATCGATCCATCTTGTTTTAGCTCTCTTTCATGGACGCTATTTAACAAGTGGGATCCATTCTATGACTGCCTTGGTCCACCTGCCATCAGTTCTTCTAATTTAATTTAATATTAATTCAATTTAATATAGAATTTATTTAAATATTTAAATTTATCAGGGAAATGTTGGATGGGTTCTTTGCTTTGACTAAGTAAGCCATATTATTTTCATGATTGACTCAGCCTACCTCCTTTTACATTGACTCAGTGAATAGTTTCTATGAAAATTCAAGACAATATTTTTCTTATTCACCAGAATAAGAAATGAAGGAGACGTTTATACTCACAAGAGCCCAGTCTGCTGATATGAAACCTTGAAGGCATTGAAAGCAAACCTCCACCCACCCCCTCCTTTTGGCAATTTCAGTGGAATAAAATAAATATTACTCTACCTTAGTCAGCATTTCCACCTCTGTGATACTCTTCTGGTCAATGATAACTTTAAAATCTTGGGATGTCAGCTTTTCTAGACTGCCAGATTTCACTCTCTTGAAAGATTTGTTGAGGAAAAGAACCCAGTTGACAATATTCAGGTCAGCTGTCAGATCTCCTTTCCCATCCAAATATACTCCTTCTATGGAGTTATTGTGAAACTGAGAAGTTTGAAGGAAGGAGTGAAGCTGGAAAGGAAAAGAAAAGAGGAGATTAGAAAGAACATCAAACATTATTTGAAAAGACCACATGGATTATGCTGGGAGGGATCTGAACATTTCTCTCTCTATTTAAAAAAAAGATTTTATTTTGCATTTCCAACTTGCTTAGGAAAATATCAGCAAACATAGCAATAGTAACAACTGTAGATCAGAACAATAATTATAAAGAATTTTGAACAGCTGGTCATGTACCTGTATATCACTCTCTGTATATCACAGATGTACAAACTAGAAGCAAATAAAGTTATAACTGGTAGCCAGCATACCTTTGTTAAAAACAGATCATGCCAAATCAATGTTATTTCATTCTTTGATAATGTGACCAAATTAGCAGACCAGCGAAATGCTGTGGACATAGTAGACTTAGATTTCAGTAAGACATTTGACAAAGTAGATTACAATCTACTGCTTGGTAATCTAGAAAAAGGTGGAACAGACAACATCACCACCAGATGGATTTGTATCTGGCTGACAATCCGTACTCAACGAATAGCCCTCAATGGTATTTCATCCACATGGAGAGAAGTAAGCAGTGGGGTACCACAAGGCTCTGTCTTAGGCCCAGTATCTCTTCAATATCTTCATCAATGACTTAGATGAGGGAATAGAAGGGGAACTCATCAAATTTGCAGAAGACACCAAACTGGCAGGAATAGCCAACACCCCAGAAGACAAGCTCAGGATTCAAAAAGATCTTGACAAACTTGAACAATGGGCCCTATCCAACAAAATGAGTTTTAATGTGGAGAAAAGCAAAGTTGAATATTCAGATAGAAAAAAACCAAAGGCACAAATACAGAGCGGGTGAAACCTGGCTTAAAAACAGTAACTGAGAGAGGGACCTTGGAGTCCTAGTAGACGATCATTACTGCAACCAATTTCAGTCACCACACTACAAAAAAGATGTTGAGATCTTGGAAAAAGTTCAGAGAAAAGCAACTAAGATGATCCAAGGCCTGGAGACTAAACACATGAAGAACGGGTGTAGGACCTGGGTTTGGCTAGTCTAAAGAAAAGAAGAAATAGGGGTGACGTGATAGCAGTATTCCAGTATTTGAGAGGCTGCCACAAAGAAGAGGGGGTCAAATTATCCTCCAAAGCACCAGAGGTCAGGACAAGAAACAATGGTTGGAAATTAATCAAACAGAGAAGCTACCTGGAATTAAGGAGAAATTTCCTCACAGGGAGGACAATTAACCAGTGGAATGGCTTGCCTTCAGAAATTGTGGGCGCTCCATCACTGGAGGCTTTTAAGAAGAGAGCGGACAGTCACTTGTCAGAGATGGCATAGGTTCTTCAGCCTGAGCAGGGAGCTGTACTAGAAGACCTCCAAGGTCCCTTCCAGCTCTATTGTATTATATTGTATTGTATTGTATTGTATTGTATTCTATTGTATTCTATTCTAGTCTAGTCTAGTCTAGTCTAGTCTAGTCTATCAATGCAATTCAACTCCTCTAAAGGCAAACAACTTTTTTTTCCTCATGGATGTTTTGTTAACCAATATAAACAAACATCATCCTTTTACATTTTCCTTTCACTCTTTGTTGTAACAAACAGTACCCAAGAGTTACCCAATTGATATAAGAAGCTCCATGCTTCTTATTTTCCTGTGTTGTTCTCCTGGATGACTTAGTGACTTAGCACAGGAAGTATCATTCATGCTACAAAAATACTGATTTACAACATCTCTCTTTTTCTTAACAGTCATTCCTTTCTTTGATTGAGTGGATTACTTGGTTGTGTCTCTCAGTCTAATGCGTAACCTCAAATTGGCTCCTTATAAGCACAACCTTAACACTCTGCTCAAGTCAAGATATTAATGCTAATATTAGAGAAAAAGTCTCTTCTAAGATCATGCCAACACCTTAAAATATAAAAGTATGTTATGCATATTTTGTATTGTGTAGGAATGTTGCTTTTGGGGAATTTCTCTCCCTGTTTGATTTCATAGGAAGACTATTTTTATGGGGACCCAAGTCATAGTTTTTTTATCTTCTTTTCTTTTTTCTACAAGGAAATAATGTATCAAGTGAATTAAGTCATCAAACTGTCCTTATTTCTCTGATTGCATTACCTTTTTCCTGTGCAATTGAGAAAACAGATTAAATTCTCATAGACAATGAAGACATTTCTTTTTTAAACATTCTTTAAACTGTATTGCCTCCAAACTGCCAGCTACTCACTATTTGATCACTAAGTTTATTGTTAGCATCCAATTTAAATTAGCAAACAAGCTTCAACCTACTTACATCCCCAGTTAGGAAAAGGTTGGCCATGTGCTGCTACTGATAGTTGTAAAAACTCGGTCTCTCCCACTCTATTGAGATATGAGAATTTTGGCAAAACAATAAAGTGTGTAGTAACCAAGAAATGGAGAGAGGCCCTGAGCAAAGGGAGGCCTTGAGCAGATGGGTAGATCATTAGGGGAGTAAAGTTGGGATTAGTGGACTTAGACTTCCACATTGTATCAGAAGGGGAAGAATGGAGTTCTCTGGGCACAGTAGTATTTTTGCTTGCAAAGAAAAAGGTCAAAGAAGGTGACATGTACACAGTATAATATCTTGCCAAGAAAAAAGTTATTGGAAGATATTTGAACGAACGAGGTAAAGGAATGGGTGAACACTTATTTATTTATTCAGCTTATTTAATTTGCTAAATAATAAATTTAATAAATTTATTTAAATACACTTAAATACAAATAATTTTATTTCTTTATTTATTTAGCTGTCAAACTACCTGGTAGGGCTGTATTACTATTATCCTTCTCATCTTTCCTATTAATTATTTCCTTAGCTTCTTATGACTATAACTTTGTTGTTTCTATCTTATTATTTATGTTGATTGCTTATATTTAGTATCCTATTATGATTTATGTCACAGTATCCTGTAACTGTCACTGAGTGTTTTATCTTATGATGTATGATGACTGTATTTTACGATTATGATAATGATTATCACTTGTTGTTTGTATGTAAACTGTGAGCTTAGGCACCGGAGACAAGTTACTTGTTTTTCCAGTCAAACTTGGCCAATAAAGAATTCTATTCTATTCTATTCTGTTCTGTTCTATTCTATTCCATTCTACTCTACTCTACTCTACTCTACTCTACTCTACTCTACTCTACTCTACTCTACTCTACTCTACTCTACTCTACTCTCTTCTGTTCTGTTCTATTCAAAAGAAGGGAAATGAAAAGGAAAGGAATGGAATTAGGTTAGATCTTATTTCCAGAAATGATTTAATTTTTCAGAAGTAACCAAGTCATCAGCTTCCAAACTGATTCTAGTTGGCAGTGCCAATATGTCACGATATGTCTGATGGAAATGAAATACCTGCCAAGCCTTCAGTCTTGGAGCTTCAACCTTCACGCCCCTGTTCCTCACTGATCTCTTGGATGTGGACATGTAAGGTGAATTTAAGGCCCTTGCAACAGCTGAGATAGTGCTGTAAATGATATAGCTGTCCAGAGCCAGGCTCCGATCAATCTCCTCGTCCCTCAGAGCCACCAGTTCTTCTCTCTGTCTGCATCGTCTCCAGACTTTCACTGAAATGTCATCCTTGGGGGATGAACAAGTAAAGGTGTTCTTTACAAAAGTACGTAGGGATATATAAAAGAGGTCAAATGCATCATAGTTTGCCCATTTCCTTTTCTGTATCAGAAATGAAAAAATGGCACCAATGTATTTAAACGAAACAATACTATAAAAAAACTCCAGACTGAGATCCCATTGAGCTGTGGTGATCCAGACTATTCCTACAATAGGTCCCTGAATATGTTGGAGTAGTACTTGTACAAACTTGATTCCAATCTGGAACGAACTAGTCTCTGAACCGTAAACACAGACATTGATTTTTCTCCACTTGGAATTTACTTTCAATTTTGAAACTATGAGATCTGAGTTTAGTGGAAAGCGTGGATATTCAATTGCACAAATGCCATTCCTTAACATCAAAGAAGACATTGTCCTCATGAATCTCTCCCCCTGGTCAGTTTCTGGAGCAATAAGACCAACCAAGGTCCACCTGAAATGGAGGAGCAGCTTGACCATTCCTGGATACTGGACTCCTTCAGCAGGGAGCATCGGGTAGAAGAAAGGAAACAGAGTTTTATTCCTAAGAATCTTGGAAGCAAAACTGTAACTGATCTGAAAAGAATGGAAGATGGCGGTAGTTTAAATTTAAGAAGCAAAATGCAACTGCTCTCATTTCCACAATCAAACTTTGCTTTTTATTTGCAGAAGACAACATCTCCTTGAAAGTTACATGACTGAAAATTGTCTCCTCGGGAAAGGGACTACCTGTGGGATTTTGTAGGTGCCCAGCATACTTGAAATCTGGATGGAGATGCCAGTCTCAGCCTCTTCCAGAACAGCCACTGTGTTTCTCTGCCTTCCACAACTGTAATTGGGGACATTGGCTTCTCCGTCTGAAATCAGGTCTAGCAAAGGATCAGAAGTCATTTCTGCCTTGAAGAAATTTTCATAGATATTATAACCCAAGGTGATATTAGGAAAGAGATGGCCCTTTTTGTTGAAGTCATCAATGGTAAAAACGAAGGGCAAAAATTTCCAGTAAAGTTTAGATGTTTTTCTGTAGGTACAAACATATCAATAACTATATTTATTTATTTTCCACAATAATTCTTTGAACCAACTCAATGACAGTTCTTCAAAAAAAATGCAATATGCCCAAATATTACCATAAAAAGAGAAATAAAACAACAGAAAAGTTTGGCTTGTTCACATTTTAAAAGGCATTCTTCCAGTTGGTTACACTAAGACAGCTTCTTTTTCATGCCTTAGACTTGAAACATTTTATCTTAGCTCTACTGGACTCTTTCCTTTGTCTTAATTATGGTGGGCAACTTATCCAGACAGCTAAATATTAAACTATTTATTATTAGAGCTTGTTTATTCTAGATATGCAATAGGGACCCCAAAGAAGAATCAGAAAGTAAGTTAGGAAAAGAAGCAGATCAAGGGAAAAGTTCCTTGTTTTCTCAGAAGGCTGGAACTGTAGACATTCATTGGAAGTGAAGTGACTCTAATGCAATACAGGAAGATTGACTTACTTGGTGAAATTTGTTGAAGGACTTCTATCAAAGCTCAATGGTTCCCACCTTGCCTTCATTGCAGAGGCTATGCCACTAATGGAATAATCTCCTGGCTTGTAATGAATCTGTGGGTCTACTTCACCTTGTTCCAAAGTAAGGAGGCATTTGGCTTTGAGCATCCCACAGACTCGCTGTGGCCACAAAAGCAGCACAAATAGAAGCCTCAGCAACATGACTTGTGCTCCTGATTGAACCTCCTCTGTGTCATCTGCTTTTGAATGAAGAATTAGATGAAGCTCTTCCAAGATAGTAGTTTCAGGTCCAGACATGTCGAGTTGTGGGACAGAAACACAGGCACTGTTTAAAATTCACTTTCTGTCTCTAGAGACATTTATGAATCCATAATTTCTGAATCAGACTCCACCCCGCATGGACTTTGACTCTGAAATTGAAATCAAAACATTTTCTGACATGTTTTCTGAAAGTTTTCAGAAACGTGTCTAGAGAGTTAACATAAAATGAGCAAATAAATGACTATGATTTGGATAATGACAAGGAAAAGAACATTCACCTCACTGAACACTGAATGTATCAAGAGGCAGGTGTCCAAAGGGGAACTTACAGATGCCACTCCAAACTTTGAAGATGGGCCAGTGAGGGAGACTGGAGAATTTAGCTCCAAATCTTTGCAATATTTTTTTTTTAAAAAATCCAGAATCAAAAGTAACTTTTAGAAATATCATGAATAGTAGTGTACAGTATTTAAGATATATTTTGTTGACTTTTTTCGAGGAAAAACCTGATAGGTTTTTAGGTAGGTTTCTGACCAGGAAAGTCACAATGAAGCAAAGGACAGCCAGGAAGCCCATGTAGACAAGAGCAATGTAGAAGAAACGATAAGATAACCTTTATTGTCATTTTTTTTACTATGGGCACAATGGTACACATCAAAAATGAAATTTAGTTGCCCGCTCTCAAAGTGAAACACACACATGACACAAACCTAAACATACTATGAACAACATATGTATAGACCCACACCCCTACATATACGTAGCAAATAAATATTAAATACTGTCCACCTTAATATATAACGAAAGGAGGAAGCTTGATAGCTCGTAAGGTTAATGCTGTATAGAATGAAACTATAGCTGAATATAGATGTTCTGCTATGGATACCACGAAGCCTCCTCCCAGAAGGTAACATGGAAAACAGGTCATGAAGAGGATGTATAGTGTCCCAGATAATCTTACGGACCCTGCTCAAGCAATGCTTCTGTGCTATGTACTGGATGGGAGGGAGGGAACTGCCAATGATCTTTTCAGCCATCCTCACCACTCTCTGCACTGCCTTCCTATCTGAAGCACTGATGCTTCCAAACCAGACTATGATGCTGTACGACAGGATACTCTCGATCTTCTCCCTGTAGAAAGTGGTCAGGACAGGGAAAGGAAGATGTGCTTTTTTCATGCAACGCAGAAAATGCAGGCGCTGCTGTGCCCGCTTCACCAGTTTCTCACTGTTGAGTGACCAAGTCAGTCAGAAATTTGATGCTGGTAACCATCTCCACAGGTGAATCATTAATGCACAGAGAAGTGTGGCTGTGCCTGCATGCGAACATGCGATTAGAGCCTTCATCATATTCTAGCATGATACGTCCAGATTGTGAGTATATGCCTGACTCAGGGAATGGGGAGAAGTCCCTAACTAGATGTTGTAGAGGAGAACTTGGTCAACAGAACAAGAAAGAATGACAGCATTGGCCATGCTCTTTGCTAGCTATCCTTGTATTTTATTCCCTGTATTTTTGGTCAACAATGCTAAAACACCATAACTGTTATAGCTAGGGCAGTAGTAATAGCTACTGAGAAGATGTTGGTGAATATTGTTTGTTTCAGAAGGCACATGGCGTTCCATTGTGGTCCAATAAGTAGGAATGAGGTCAAGAAGGAAAGTAGAAGAGTTATTAGGAGGATATATGTTTTATGCCAAACAAGATCAGCCTTTTATTAATGCATTAATGCAGAGGTGGGAAATTTTCTGAAGGGACCACATGGGAAAGTGGGACTGTTATTGAGGGCTGATGCCTTCCCCACCACTGCTATTGGCCACTCCCACCACTGCCATCCCAACTACCACTGCCACTATGGATTGGAGCAGGAAAGCCAAAAGGATCAGATGTAGCCTGTGGACTATAAAATGCCCAGGTCTGCATTAGTGGTTCAAGCAAAGGCCATGCTAAGCCTATCAAAACACCCTTTCACAGAAAATGTCAAGGTATATTACCCACCCTCCATCCACCGTGAAGATATTTCCTTCTGCATAAAGAAGATAGCCACAGCAGTACATGAGCTTCCCCTCCTGAGCCACCTTCCCAAATCCCGGACACCAGCTTTCCACACACTGGGAAGGAGGCAGGGTCTGAGCAGATGGAGGAAAAATGAACTTATTGTCAGAAAATTCTATTTATTTATTTTATATCCAGTTATTTATTTTATTTTATTATTTGTATAAATTCAAAGCAGTGATCATATCAAATGCACCTACTTCCACCTGTTTTGCTCCAAATAACAAGCCTGTGAGTTGGATTAGGCTGAGTGAGATTGACTGGCCCAATATCAAACAGCTGGATTTCATGGCTAAGTCCAGATGTGAAACCACAATTTTCTGGTTTCTAACCTGGTGCCTTAACTACTACACCAAACTGTCTCTCTGTTAAATACAATTTAACATGCAATAATTTTATAATATTTAATTCTATTTGCAAAGTCTCTGGGCCTTCCTTTCCCCCTGGAAGAAATTTCAGTAAAGGAAGTATCTATTTTATCCTTCCATTGGATCATGTTCCATTCTTGGAGACTGCCTGGCAAACTCTCTGTAGTTTTCTTAGCAAGGTTTCTCAGAAGTTGTTTCCCGTTTCCTGCTTTATAGAACGGAGAGAAAGAGACTGGTTGAAAATCAGCAACTTGGCGTTCTGCCCAAGTCTGGACTAGAATTTATGGTCTCCACATTCCTGGCATGATGCCTTAATCACTAGACCAATCTGGCTCTACAGCTCTTTATAGTGTCTGACAAATAAGCTGAGTCCCAACCAGGCAGCATAGATGGATCAAGGAGTCTGGATATATAGCCCTAGTTAAGATATTACCAGGACTTCCTCTGCAGGCTTCTCTTTGCTATCATGCTCAGATAAATGTCTTCATCTTCCTCCCAAGTTTAGGTATAAGTTTGTCTCACCCTATAAACCAATTTGCTTTTCAATGTCATTTGGCTTGATTCAAATATAATGGTGGCAAAATTCTCTTACACTCACAGTAAGAAATCACCCATATTGCACACTTTTCTCTATTCTCAAATAGCAAACAAAAAAGGGGAGATAAAAACAGGATGTGTACTTCTGTAATAGTTAAATGGAATCTGAGAGAAACATTAAGCAAAATTTACTTTATATTTTATTTTGATAACAAATGTTCTTTTGTATTCAGGTCTGACCTTAGGAAAATAATGTAACATTTGGGGAAGAAAAGGAATCCCAAGAGGCTAGCACTGGAAGCCAAAATGGAGAAGACCTGCACGGCCACCATATACATCCCCTTGGTGCTCAAGTAGGTGGGCACAAAGGACATCCAAACGCTACAGAAAACCAGCATGCTGAAGGTGATCAGTTTGGCTTCATTGAAGGCTCCAGGGAGATTCCTAGCCAGGAAAGCCACTGTGAAGCAGATGACAGCCAGGAAGCCCATGTAGCCCAAGGCAATGTAAAACATGATGACACTACCTTCATTACATTGAAGAATAATCTCTCCAGACTGTGTATGCATATCAGAGTCGGGGAATGGGGGAAAAGTCCCCAACCAGATGCTACAGAGGATAATTTGAACACCAGAGCAAGAAAGGATGATAGAATTGGCCAGGCTTTTCCCTAGCCATCTCTGTACTTTATTCCCTGGTTTTGTGGCCAAGAACGCTAACACCACCATGAAAGTTTTGGCCAGGACAGTAGAACTGGCAACTGAGAAAATGATGCTGAAGGCTGTTTGTCGGAGAAGGCAAGTGATTCTTAGTGGCTGGCCAATGAATAGGAAGGAAGTCAAGAAGGAGAGCAGGAGGGAGATGAGGAGGATGTAGGAGAGATCCCGATTGTTGGCTTTGACTATGGGAGTTTCTTGGAATTTAATGAAGATTCCTGAGACAAAGCCTGTTACTAAAGACAGGAATAAGGCAAGGGAAGCTAGGATGATCCCCAAATTTTCTTGATAGGATAAGAAAGTTTCAGCCTTCGGTATACAGTCATCACGGTTGATGTTAGGATGCTGGTCTGCTGAACATTTGACGCATTTTTCAGCATCTGAAAAGAGCAAGATTAACATAAGCATAATCCTTGTTGGTCTATAAGATGTCTGATTATAGTCAAACTAGTGATGGTCTGGAACTTTTCTGGAGAAAGGTACCATGAAGCAATGACTAGGAATTTTAATCAAGGGAGAGTTCTAAAGGAAAATGTGAATTTCTGCAACAAATTCACTAGACAGCTTTATAGGTTGCATTATATGCATCCCTGAATCCAGAAACCATGTTTTAGGGATGAAATCCAAATGACTCTTCAGCTCCCCCATTAATGACCAATGGAGAGATGGTCTTTGTAACTCCCTGTTCTGGATTAGTTCAAGCAGAGGAAGGAGTAGAAGGTTGGATTGAAGGACTCAGTGGCTCCCTCTACATAGTTCTGAGTCTTGACAGAAGGAAGATGTACACTAGTTGCTGGTCCTCATATGTAAACTGGCTTTTAGGGAAATACATTTGCAATATCAATGCCTCCTCTCAATCTGGACCAAGAAAATGATGAGGTCTCTTTTTGGACAGACATTTCCAAACAGGATTTCCCTGTTTTTAATCTTCCCATCCATGCCATGAAAACCAGCACCAAGTGTTTTCATTTCCTTGGGTATCTCTATTTTATTTATTGTATGGTACATTCACACCATATTTCAGTAAAAAGGATCACACAAATAAAAAGAAAAACATAGGAGGGAATTAAGCTAAACTTCCTGACAGTGAGAACAATTAGTTTACTGCCTTCAGAAGCAGTAAATGCTCCAACACTGGAAGTTTTTAAGAAGAGACTGGACAGCCACTTGTCTGAAATGGTGTAGGGTTTCCTGCCCGAGCAGGGGTTTGGACTAGATGACCTCCAAGGTCCCTTCCAACTTTACTACTATTAAGGATATAAAATCTGTAAATTTAGCAGGAAAATAACAAATGTATATCAAAGTGGCAAATCTAATTTTTTTACTTCATTTCTCACAGATCAGCATTATACACTGTTTTGCACTCTGTCATTGTGTGCTAGATAGGTTTGTTTGGCCTCACAATCACAATTCGGTGATATTTTGCCCCACTTACAGAGGGCATCTGCACATCTACCATGACCAGAGCAAATTCAGTTCAATGTTGTCCATATCTCACAGTGCTGGTCAAATAGAGATATTTTTTCCAAAATGCAGGGATAGCTTCAACATGTGGAGGACCATTTTCTGTCCAGAGTTGTTTCCAGAGTTGTTGTGAATGTCTAAATAATCTTTAACAATTGCTTTAGCAGTTAATATGGCTGGATGCCTAGATCTCACTGTCAATTCTACAATGAAACTGGCTGCAGCCATTTCCTTCATTCAAAGTTTCCACAGAATTGGGAGGTGGATAGAGGATTTCTACTAGTCTAAATATTTTATTGTCCCATGGGAACCAAGGTCATTTCTGTCAGTTAGATAGAAGCTGGATCATTTAGTTAGAAAACCCGCCAAACTCTTCTATTGGGGAACGTAGCTAATTGCATAGCTTTGGGATGGGAAGTTTAACTTTGTAATATTAGTAATAGTAGTAAAGTTGGAAGCGACCTTGGAGGTCATCTAGTCCAACCCCCTGCTCGGGCAGGAAACCCTACACCATTTCGGACAAATGGCTGTCCAGTCTCTTCTTAAAAACTTCCAGTGTTGGAGCATTTACTGCTTCTGGAGGCAAGCTGTTCAACTGATTAATTGTTCTCAATGTCAGGAAGTTTAGTTTTCTCCTTATTCTAGGGTTGCTTATCTCCTTGATTAGTTCCAACCCATTGCTTTCTTGTGTCCTGCCATTCAGGTGAGTTTGGAAAATAGCTTAATTCACTCTTCTTTATGGAGCCCCTGAGATCTTGAGATATTGGAATACTGTAATCATGTCCCCCTTGTCCTTCTCTTCGTTAAACTAGCATACCCAATTCTCGCAACCGTTCCTTATATGTTTTAGCTCCAGTCCCCTAAACATCTTTGTTGCTCTTCTCTGTACTCTTTCTAGAGTCTCAACATCTTTTTTACATCGTGGTGACCAAAACTGGATGCAGTATTCCAAGTGTGGCCTTACCAAGGCATTAAAGAGTGGTATTAATACTTCACGTGATCTTGATTCTATCCCTCTGTTAATGCAGCCTAGCACTGTGTTGGCATTTTTGGCAGCTGCAGCACACTGCTGGCTCATATTTAGGTGATTGTCTACTAGGACTCCGAGGTCCCTCTCACAGTTACTACTATTGAGCATGGTGCCACCTATGCTGTACTTGTGCATTTGGTTTTTATTGCCTAAATGTAGAACCTTGCTTTTTTCACCATTGAATTTCATTTTGTTAGTTAGTGCCCAGTGTTCAAGTCTGTCCAGATCCTTCTGTATCTGAAGCCTGTCTTCTGGAGTGTTGGCTATTCCTGCCAGCTTGGTGTCGTCTGCAAATTTGATGAGTTCCCCATCTATCCCTTCATTCAAATCGTTGATGAAGATGTTGAAGAGTACTGGGCCCAGAACAGAGCCCTGGGGCACCCCACTACACACGTCCCTCCATATAGATGCAGTTCCATTGAGGACCACTCGCTGAGTACGGCCGGTCAGCCAGCTACGGATCCATCTGGTGGTGGTTCTGTCTACCCCACATTTTTCTATCTTTTCAAGTAGTAGGTTGTGATCTACTTTATCAAATGCCTTACTGAAGTCCAAATAAATTATGTCAACAGCATTCCTCTGATCCATCTTTTGTCACTTGGTCAAAGAATGCCAATAAGATTTGTCTGGCCATCCATGATCTATTTTTGACAAACCCATGTTGGCCTTTTACCTTTAGTATATGACTTTGTTTTGCCTCTAGGTGTTCGGATTCGTTGTTTGATTATCGTTTCCGGATATCTTACCAGGTTATTGAGGGTCAGGCTGATAGGTCTGTAATTTCCGGATCATTTTTTTTCCTTTTTGAGGATGGGAACTACATCAGTCTTTTCCAACGCCTCGGTAGTTTCTCCTGTTGTTCCAGGATCTTTGAAAAATATAGTTAGTGGCTCCGATATCACATCTGCCAGTTCCTTGAGAACTATGGGGTGTTTAATGTAATTCAATCTGGTCCCGGCGATTTGAACTCATCTAAGGCTGGAAAGGTGCTCACTAACGATTTTTTCTTCTGCCTATCTCTTAACTTGTGTTTCTTTTTGTTTTTTTTTATGGCACTATTTTTGATAGGTTGTCTGTTTTTTCCCTTTGTGTAAAGACAGATGCAAAAAGTTAAATAGTTCTGCTTTCTCCCTGTTGCTTGTCACCTTCTTGCCACTTCCACCCACTAATGGACCACTCATTTCCTTCACTTTTTTCTTGTTTTTACATGTTGAAAGAAGCTTTTTTTGTTATTTTTGACTTTGGTCGCAAGCCTTAGCTCATTTTGAGCCTTGGCTTTCTTCACTTCATCTTTGCAGGCTCGGGCTATTTGCTGATATTCTGACTTAGTTATGTTCCCCTCTTTCCACTTTCTATACTTGTCCTTTTTATCTGTCAATTTGTCAGAGAGTTCTTTATGCAGCCATGCTGGTTTCTTTTGGGAGCTGTTGTTTTTCCTCTTTGTTGGTATTGTGCTAGACTGTGCTTTTATTATTATCTCATTTTTCAAAATTTTTCCCAAGTTCTTGAGTTGTTTTACCCTTGAGGATTCCATGCATGGATCCTTCCCAAGCCCTCTCTAAGTTTATTGAAAATTAGCTCTCTTGAAGTCCAAGACTCTAGTCCTTTTTGACTGTGTTCTATGGTTTGTGCTTCTATAATGTTGAATTCTAATATTGCATGATCACTTCCTCCCAGGGTTCCTATGGCTCCAACACCGTCTATCATTTCATCTCTGTTAGTGAGAATTAGATCCAAAAGGGCTAATCCCCTAGTTCCATTCTCTACTTTTTGGGAGACAAAGTTGTCTGCTAGGTTTGCCAGGAACCTGTTTGATCTTCCACTTGGTGCGGAGTTTGTCTCCAAGTTGATGTCAGGGTAGTTAAAGTCCCCCATTACTATTGTGATGTGCTTCCTACATACCTTAGTTAGCTGACTAGCAAAAAGTTCATCTATTTCCTCTGTTTGGTTGGGTGGTCTGTAGTATACACCTATGGCAATGTCATTCCCCCCCCCCTTTTATATTAACCCAAATGCATTCAAGACAGTTTTTATCATTGTTGTACTCTATTTCTGTGGAGATGTAGTTATTTCTTATATAGAGAGCAACTCCAACTCCTATTTTATTTGGTCTGTTTCTTTTAAATAATTTAAATCCCTCTAGCTGTGTGTTCCATGTGTGAGTTTCATCCCACCATGTTTCCGTAATGGCAACAATATCGTATCTGCCCTCGTTAACCTGAATTTCTAGGTCACCCTGTTTGCTGTTCATACTCTGTGCATTGGTGTATAAACATTTGAGTCCTTTGTGGGTGGCCCTGTGTTTCCTTTCTACATAACCTGTGTGGTGCCTGAGTTCCCCTATTGTCTTACCACCTATTTGGTTAGTGCACTTTATTGTTGCTTTCTGAAGGGAACTTCAGGCTTGGTTTCACTTTTGACTGTGCTGATACTATGTAAGCAATAAACATGTTCTTTGAGGAAGTTTCAAGCCTCAGACTTCTGATTTCTTTGGTCTTGCTTATCAGAACCTTGACACTCAGACTGTTTCACTCCAAATGAATTTGGGCATCTCTTTTGAGGATGTATGAAATAAGCCAGCCTCAGTTTTACAGTTCTTTTTGTGATTCCAACTAGAAGGAGAAACTCCTCTCAGTTTCACCCACTTAATTAAAAAAGAAAGTACCTCATTTTTTATCAGGAAACATGGAAGGAAGGAAGGAAGGAAGGAAGGAAGGAAGGAAGGAAGGAAGGAAGGAAGGAAGGAAGGAATACTCCAGTTCTGTAATATATCAAAGGAAGGAAAAGGAAGTAAAGGGAAGAAATCAAGGAAATAAGAGAGAGTATTCATCAGATAAGAAGAAGAGCAAAATATTCCATCTGTTTTCTAATGCCATTGATTCTCTGTTTTGATATCCTGCTCCCCATTTAAACTCCAAAATTATTATCACTCTTTTGAAATAAATTAAACATATTAACATTAACATATTGTTTTTAAGCAAAGCTTAAACTTTCCTATCAAAAGACAGTTTTATTAAAAATGTCAGGGTCTGCACTATCCCTTTTCTCTGGTGTCACTCACCTTCCATAGTGGAGATGGGTCCTTCTGCACAGGGAAGACAGTCATAGCAACAGATGAGCTGCTCTTTCTGAACCACCTTCATGAATCCAGGATGGCAGCTTTCCACACATCTGGAAGGAGGCAGGGGCTGAAGAGAGGGAGGACAAATGTCTAGAAAATGAACTTGTTTTTAGAAAAATGGCAAAAGAAGAAGGATTTTGTGAATTCCATTTCAGGATTTAGCTTTGAGTGATAAGAAACCAATAAAAAATTTGAGGTTCATCAAGCAGATTGAACTGCTTATCACTTATCTCTTTCTGTTTTAGCTTATGTTTAATACACAGGATGAAAGGTTTAGACTTTCATTTTAAATTTAGATATTAAATGTATTGGTAATTTAATTATAATTTTAGCCATTCTCTAACCACTGTAGGATGAAGGCCTCTTCCGTGTATTTCCAACCTATACAGGGCGAACTAGAAGCAATAGTACACAAGGGAGAGTATGACATAGTTGGCATTACAGAAACATGGTGGGGCGAAACCCATGAATGGAATGAACTGATGGATGGATACAAATTGTTCAAAAGAAACAGAAGTACAAAAAGAGGAGAGGGAATTGCACTATATGTAAGACAGCACTAAGAATCTATAGAAATGCACATGATCAAAGATAAAATCTCTCCAGAATGCATATAGGTCAACACAAAAGAAAAAAAAACTGACATTACCATAAGTGTACATTACAGATCACCCAACCAATCAGAAGAAATAGATGAACTCTTTGCCAACCAGTTAACAAATGTATATAGGAAGCATACCACAATGGCAATGGGTGACTTCAACTATCCAGATATCAACTCAGAGGCAAACTCTGCAGCGACTGGGAGATCAAACAAATTCCTAACCAACCTAGCTGACAACTTTGTCATCCAAAAGGTGGAGGAGGGGATTAGATGTAAAGCCATACTGGACTTAATTCTTACTAATAGAGGAGAAGTGATAGAGTGAGTTGAAGTTACTAGAACCTTGGGCAAAAGTGGCCACGTCATACTGGAATTTAATATAACGCAAACACTACTAACAGAAAACAATCCAACCAGGGTCTTAAACTTCAAAAGAGCTGACTTTAACAAACTCAGATAGAACCTAGGAAAGATCCTATGGATGAAAATCATAAAGGGGAAAACAACCCAAGAAGCATGGGAAATCCTGAAAAATGTGATCATAAAAGCCCAGTCCAGCATAATACCACAGAAAAAGAAAAACAACAAATTCAAAAAGAAACCAGCATGGCTGCACAAAGATCTCTCTGACAAACTGAAAGGTCAAGTACAAAAAATGGAAAGAGGGACACATAACTAAGGCTGATTATCAGCAGACAGCCAGAACATGCAAAGATGAAGTCAGGAAAGCAAAGGCTCAAACGAACAAAAACTTGCAACAGAAACCAAGGATAATAAAAGAAAAGTTTCTTTCAATATACTAACAACAAGAAAAAAGTCAAGGAAACTGTAGGCCCACTAAAGAGAAAAGATGGCAAGGAAATAACAGGCAACAGGGAGAAAGCAGAACTACTTAACTCATACTTTGCATCCGTCTCCACACAAAAAAGAAAACATAGACCACTATACCCCCCCCCAAAAAAAAATCATTGAAAAAGACAAACTAGAAACAAAAATTAAAATAACCAAGAAAATGGTAAGAGAACACCTTTCTGACCTCCACGAATATAAATCACCAGGACCTGACAGATTACATGCCATAGTTCTGAAGGAGCTAGCAAATGTTATCGCAGAACCATTGCACCATATCTTTCAAAAATCCTGGAGCACCAGGGAAGTACCTGAGGATTGGAAAAGGGCCAATGTGGTTCGCATCTTCAAGAAAGAGGGGAAAAAACAGACCCAGGAAACTACAGACTAATCAGTTTAACATCAATACCTGGGAATATCCTGGAAAAGATAATCAAAAAACAGATCTGCGAAAAACTAGAAGCAAATAAAGTTATAACTGGTAGCTAGCATACCTTTGTTAAAAACAGATCATGCCAAATCAATCTTATTTCAATCTTTGATAAAGTGACCAAATTATTAGACAAGGAAACGCTGTGGACATTGTATACCTAGATTTCAGTAAGGCATTCGCCAAAAGTAGACTGCAATGTACTGCTTGGTAAGCTAGAAAAAGGTGGAATGGGACAACTCAATGAGTAGCCCTCAATGGTACTACATCCACATGGAGAGAAGTAAGCAGTGGAGTACCACAAGGCTCTGTTTTTGGCCCTGTATCTCTTCAATATCTTTATCAATGACTTTGATGAGTTCCCCTTCTATTCCCTCATTCCCTCAGGAATAGCCAACACCCCAGAAGACAAGCTCAGAATTCAAAAAGATCTTGACAAACTTGAACAATGGGCCCTATCCAACAAAATGAGTTTTAATGTGGAGAAAAGCAAAGTTTCATATTTAGGCAGGAAAAATCAACGATATAAGAACAGATTAGGTGAGACCTGGCTCAAAAACAATAACTGTGAGAGGGACCTTGGAGTCCTAGTGGATGATCAATTGACTATGAGACAGCAATGTGCAGCAGCAGCCAAAACAGCTAATACAATCCTGGGCTGTATAAACAGAGGCATAGAATCAAGATCACGTGAAGTATTAGTATTGCATTATGAAACACTAGTGAGACTACACCTGGAATACTGCTACCAATTTTGGTCACCTCACTACAAAAAAAGATGTTGAGACCTTGGAAAAAGTTCAGAGAAGAGCAATTAAGATGATCCAAGGCCTGGAGACTAAACATATGAAAACTGGCTGTAGGACTTGGGTTTGGCTAGTCTAAAGAAAAGAAGAAATATGGGTGACATGATAGCAGTATTCCAGATTGGCTCCTTGTTAGCACAACCTTAACACTCTGCTCAAGTCAAGATATTAATGCTAATATCAGAGAAAAGGTCTCTTCTAAGGTCTCTTCTAAGAGAGGTGGACTCAAGGTACCGAATTTGAAATTGTATTATGATGCTGTGGTTTTAACATTAATAATGATTGGGTTAATTTAATAAATGTAGAAATACTCCTCTTGGAGGGTTGGGATTTACTTTTTGGATGGCATGCCTATTTTTTAACAAAAAGGTCGATAGGGTCTTCAAATCTCATATTATAAGGATTTCTTTACTTCGGGTTTGGAGGAAATACTATAGAAGTGATTTTAAAATTCCACTATGGGCTATACCATGGCATGCGATAGAAGGGATAAGGAGAGGAGTTAAGATGGATAGTGTTTCTTATGTACAATTACTTAGATGGGATGGTAAAAATTGGCAGTTAAAATCTTTGGAAGATTTAATACAAGAAAATATTATTTATTTATGGTTTCAGTATAGACAAATAGTGGATAGGTGGAAGATAGATCGTAATGTGGGTTTGCTTAGAGAAGATGAGAATTTGGTAAAACAAATAAAAGATCAAAGACGAACTCATATTAAGAGAATTTATGGGGTGTTAGTAGAATTGGATTCAGAAACAGAATTAGTTAAAGAATGTATGGTTAAATGGGCACAAAATTTTGATGAACCGGTTCTATTAGATACCTGGGAAATTATTTGGGTGAGGAATGTCAAATTTACACAAGGCCAAAATTTAAGGGAGAATTTTTACAAAATGTTTTATAGATGGCACCTTGATCCACAAAAAATGTCTCGTATGTATACTGACTTACAGCCTAAATGTTGGAGATGTGGATGTTTGGATGCTACATACTATCATATCTGGTGGTCATGTAAAAATATAAAAGCTTTTTGGATTAAGATATGGTGGAATATTCAAAGAATTTTTAGGAGGGTAAAATTTACCCCACCATTGTTTTTGTTAGGTATTGTTTCTGATTGTGATACTAAAGAGACTATATTGATGTTAAATTTAATTACAGCGGCAAGGTTGTTAGTAGGGCAATGTTGGAAGAAGGAATCTTTGCCTACTTTGCAAGAGTGGTTTTTTAAAGTTTCTTATTTGGTGGAAATGGCAAAGATTTCGGCTTTCTTGAAAGACCAATCGCAAGAGAAGTATTTTTTGGTATTGAAAAAATGGATAGACTTTATACAATATAAGTTGGATATAAAAAAATATTATTTAGCTTTTCAATAACTTATATTTAAAATTTAAAATATTTTATAGACCTTATTTTTTTTCTTTATCTCTTTCCTTTTTCTTTCTTCATATTTTTTTAGAATTTTCTTGTATTTTTGTTTTTATATATATATTATTGTTAATTATCTTACAATTTGTTTAATTAATGTATTTATATTTATTTATGGTTTATATCTTTTTTAAGACTTTTTGAAAAAAATTTCAATTAAGCCTATATTCAGCTCTGGGAAGGTCGGGGGAGGGTATGGGAGGTTTGGGGAAGGGTTGTATTGTTTTGTAAAATTTAAAAAATTTCAATAAAAAAAAAAGAAATAATGTTTGGAAACTGAACAAAGAGAGAAGCAACCCAGAATTAAGGACAAACTTCCTGAGAGTGAGGACAATTAACAAGTGGAACAGCTTTTCTCCAGAAATCATGGGTGCTGCATAACTGGAGAATTTAAGAAGAGGCTAGATAGTCATTTGTCTGAGATGGTATAGGTTCTCCTGCTTAAGTGGGGGGCTGGACTAGAAGATCTCCAAGATCCCTTCCAGATCTATTCTATTCTATTCTATTCTATTCTATTCTATTCTATTCTATTCTATACAGTCCAGAGCTTTCTTTTGCCAATTGGACCTGCAATGCTTGTTGATGTCATCGATCCATCTTGTTTTAGCTCTCTTTCGTGGATGCTTTTTAACAAGTGGGATCCATTCTATGACTGCCTTGGTCCATCTGCCGTCAGTTCTTCTAATTTAATTTGATATTAATTCAATTTAATATAGAATTTATTTAAATATTTAAATTTATCAGGGAAACGTTGGATGGGTTCTTTGCTTTGACTAAGTAAGCCCTATGATTTTCATGATTGACTTAGCCTACCTCCCTTTACATTGATTCAGTGAATAGTTTCTCTGAAAATTGAAGACAATATTTTTCTTATTCACCAGAATAAGAAATGAAGGAGAAGTTTATACTCTCAAGAGCCCAGTCTGCTGGTATGAAACCTTGAAGGCATTGAAAGCAAACCTCCACCCACCCCCCTCCTTTTGGAACTTTCAGTGGAATAAAATAAATTTTACTCTACCTTAGTCAGCATTTCCACCTCTGTTATACTCTTCTGGTCAATGGTAACTTTAAAATCTTGGGATGTCAGCTTTTCTAGACTGCCAGATTTCACTCTCTTGAAAGATTTGTTGAGGAAAAGAACCCAGTTGACAATATTCAGGTCAGCTGTCAGATCTCCTTTCCCATCCAAATATACTCCTTCTATGGAGTTATTGTGAAACTGAGAAGTTTGAAGGAAGGAGTGAAGCTGGAAAGGAAAAGAAAAGAGGAGTTTAGAAAGAACATCAGACATTCTTTGAAAAGACCACATGGATTATGCTGGTCATGTACCTGTATATCACTCTCTGTATATCACAGATCTGCGAACAACTAGAAGCAAACAAAATTATAACTGGTAGTCAGCATACCTTTGTTAAAAATAGATCATGCCAAATCAATGTTATTTCATTCTTTGATAAAGTGACCAAATTAGTAGACCAGCGAAATGCTGTGGACATAGTAGATTTAGATTTCAGTAAGGCATTTGACAAAGTAGATTACAATCTATTGCTTGGCAAGCTAGAAAAAGGTGGAACAGACAACATCACCACCAGATGGATTTGTAGCTGGCTGACAAACTGTACTCAATAAATAGCCCTCAATGGTAAACATATGAAGAACGGGTGTAGGATTTGGGTTTGGCTAGTCTAAAGAAAGGAAGAAATAGGGGTGACATGATAGCAGTATTCCAGTATTTGAGATGCTGCCACAAAGAAGAGGAGGTCAAATTATCCTCCAAAGCACCAGAGGTCAGGACAAGAAACAATGGTTGGAAACTAATCAAACAGAGAAGCAACCTGGAATTAAGGAAAAAGTTCCTCACAGGGAGGACAATTAACCAGTGGAATGGCTTGCCTTCAGAAATTGTGGGCGCTCCATCACTGGAGGCTTTTAAGAAGAGACTGGTCACTTGTCAGAGATGGCATAGGTTCTTCAGCTTGAGCAGGGGGCTGGACTAGAAGACCTCCAAGGTCCCTTCCAGCTCTATTGTATTGTATTGTATTGTATTGTGTTGTGTTGTATTCTATTCTATTCTATTCTATTCTATTCTATTCTATTCTACTCTACTCTACTCTACTCTACTCTACTCTACTCTACTCTACTCTACTCTACTCTAGCAATGCAATACAACTCCTCTAAAGGAAAATAACTTTTTCCCCATTAATGTTTTGTTAACCAATATAAACAAACACCATGCTTTTACCTTTTCCTTTCACTCTTTGTTGTATCAAAGAGTACCCAAGAGTTACCCAATTGATATAAGAAACTCCATGCTTCCTATTTTCCTGTGTTGTTCTCCTGGATGACTAGTGACTTAGCACAGGAGGTATCACTGATGCTACAAAAATACTGATTTACAACATCTCTCTTTTTCTTAACAATCATTCGTGTGTTTCATTGAGTAGATTACTTGGCTGTGTCCCTCAGTCTAATATGTAACCTCAGATTGGCTCCTTGTTAGCACAACCTTAACACTCTGCTCAAGTCAGGATATTAATGCTAATATTAGAGAAAAGGTCTCTTCTAAGGTCATGCCAACACCCTAAAACATAAAAGTATGTTATGCATATGTTGTATTGTGTAGGAATATTGCTTTTGGGAAATTTCTCTCCCTCTTTCTTTCATAGGAATGCTCCAAAGTTTTGACTATTTTTGTGAGGGCCCAAGTCACGGTTCTTTATCTTCCTTTCTTTTTTCTACAAGGGAATAATCTATCAAGTGAATTAATTCATCAAACGGTCCTTATTTCTCTCATCTCATTGCCTTTTTCCTGTGCAACTGAGAAACAGATTAAATTCTCATAGACAATGAAGACATTTCTTTTTTAAAACATTCTTTAAGCTGTACTGCCCCCAAACTGCCAGTTACTCAGTATTTGATCACTAGGTTTATTGTTAGAATCCAATTTAAATTAGCAAACAAGCTTCAACCTACTTACATCCCCAGTTAGGAAAAGGTTGGCCATGTGCTGCTACTGGTAGTTGTAAAAACACGATCTCTCCCAGTCTACTGAGATATGAGAATTTTGGCAAAACAATAAAGCGTGTGGTAACCAAGAAATGGAGAGAGGCCCTGGGCAAAGGGAGGCCTTGAGCAGATGGGTAGATCATTAGGGGAGTAAAGGTGGGATTAGTGGACTTACTTCCACATTGTATCAGAAGGGGAAGAATGGAGTTCTCTGGGCACAGTAGTATTTTTGCTTGCAAAGAAAAAGGTCAAAAAAGGAGATATGTACACAGTATAATATCTTGCCAAGAAAACAGTTATTGGAAGATATTTGAACGAACAAGATAAAAGAATGGGTGAATACTTATTTATTTAATTAGCTTATTTATTTTGCTAAATAATAAATTTAATAAATTTATTTAAATACACTTAATAAATGTATTTCTTTATTTATTTAGCTGTCAAACCACCTAGTAGGGCTGTATTACTATTATACTTCTCATCTTTCCTATTAATTATTTCCTTAGCTTCTTATGACTATAACTTTGTTGTTTCTATCTTATTATTTATGTTGATTGCTTTTATTTAGTATCCTATTATGATTTATGTCACAGTATCCTGTAACGGTCACTGAGTGTTTTATCTTATGATGTATGATGACTGTATTTTACAATTATGATAATGATTTGTCACTTGTTGTTTGCATATAAACTGTGAGCTTAGGCACCGGAGAAGGTTCCTTGTTTTTCCAGTCAAACTTGGCCAATAAAGAATTCTATTCTATTCTATTCTATTCTATTCTATTCTATTCTATTCTATTCTATTCTGTTCTGTTCTGTTCTGTTCTGTTTGTTTCTGTTCTGTTCTACTCTACTCTACTCTGCTCTACTCTGTTCTGTTCTGTTCCTTCCATTCTATTTTATTCTGGCATACCATGTCAGGGAAATTTACACATTCTAGACACAATGCTGTCCCAATTAATAGTTCATTCTGTTCAGCACTTGTGTGTCTATAATTAGTGCATAGAAAGGGGTGAACTAGCTTATGCCAGCTGACTAGTGACACTTGGGTTCATTGAAATATATGAACCTTATTTGCTTTTAAAAAAATAAAAACAGAAAATGTTGCAAAACCAAGGAACAAAAGAAGGCGGATGAAAAGGAAAGGAATGGAATTATGTTAGATTTGAGTTCCAGGATGATTTAATTTTTCAGAAGAAGTAATCAAGGCATCAGCTTCCAAACCGATTCTAATTGGCAGTGGCAATATGTCACAATATGTCTGATGGAAAAGAAATACCTGCCAAGCCTTCAGTCTTGGAGTTTCAACCTTCATACCCCTGTTCCTCACTGATCTCTTGGACATGTAAAGTGAATTTAAGGCCCTTGCAACAGCTGAGATAGTGCTGTAAATGATATAGCTGTCCAGAGCCAGGCTCCGATCAATCTCCTCTTCCCTCAGAGCCACCAGTTCTTCTCTCTGTCTGCACCGTCTCCAGACTTTTACTGAAATGTCATCCTTGGGGGATGAACAAGTAAAGGTGTTCTTTACAAAAGTATGTAGGGATATATAAAAGAGGTCAAATGCATCATAGTTTACCCATTTCCTTTTCTGTATCAGAAATGAAAAAATGGCAGCAATGTATTTAAACGAAACAATGCTATACAAGAACTCCAGACTGAGATCCCATTGAGCTGTGGTGATCCAGACTTTTCCTACAATAGGTCCCTGAATATGTTGGAGTAGTACTTGTACAAACTTGATTCCAAACTGGAACGAACTAGTCTCTGACCCGTAAATATAGACATTGATTTTTCTCCACTTGGAATTTACTTTGAATTCTGAAATGAAGATATTTGAGTTTAGTGGAAAACATGGATATTCAATTGCACAAATGCCATTCCTTAACATCAAAGAAGACATTGTCCTCATGAACCTCTCCCCCTGGTCTGTTTCTGGAGCAATAAGACCAACCAAGGTCCACCTGAAATGGAGGAGCAGCTTGACCATTCCTGGATACTGGACTCCTTCAGCAGGGAGCATCGGGTAGAAGAAAGGAAACAGAGTTTTATTCTTAAGAATCTTGGAAGCAAAACTGTAACTGATCTGAAAAGAAGGGAAGATGGCGGTAGTTTAAATTTAAGAAGCAAAATGCAACTGCTCTCATTTCCACAATCAAACTTTGCTTTTTATTTGCAGAAGACAACTTCTCCTTGAAAGCTACATGACTGAAAATTGTCTCCTCGGGAAAGGGACTACCTGTGGGATTTTGTAGGTGCCCAGCATAGTTGAAATCTGGATGGAGATGCCAGTCTCAGCCTCTTCCAGAACAGCCACTGTGTTTCTCTGCCTTCCACAACTGTAATTGGGGACATTGGCTTCTCCGTCTGAAAGCAAATCCAGCAAAGAATCAGAAGTCATGTCTGCCTTGAAGAAGTTTTCATAGATATTATAACCCAAGGTGATATTAGGTAAGAGATGGCCCTTTTGGTTGAAGTCTTCAATGGTAAAAACGAAGGGCAAAAATTTCCAATAAAGTTTAGATGATTTTCTGTAGGTACAAACATATCAACAAGTATGTTTATTTATTTTCCACAATAATTCTTTTAACCAACTCAATGACAGTTATTCTTCAAAAAAATTGCAATATGCCCAAATATTACCATAAAAACAGGAATAAAACAATAGAAAAGTTTGGCTTGTTCACATTTTAAAAGGCATTCTCCCAGTTGGTTACACTAAGACAGCTTCTGTTTCATGCCTTAGACTTGAAACATTTTATCTTAGCCCTGCTGGACTCTTTCCTTTGTCTTAATTATGGTGGGCAACTTATCCAGACAGCTAAATATTAAACTATTTATTATTAGAGCTTGTTTATTCTAGATGTGCAAAGTAGAATCAGAAAGTAAGTTAGGAAAAGAAGCAGATCAAGGGAAACGTTCCTTGTTTTCTCAGAAAGCTGGAACAGTAGACATTCATTGGAAGTGGATTGACTCTAATGCAGTACAGGAAGATTGACTTACTTGGTGAAATTTGTTGAAGGACTTCTATCAAAGCTCAATGGTTCCCAACTTGCCTTCATTGCAGAGGCTATGCCACTAATGGAATAATCTCCTGGCTTGTAATGAATCTGTGGGTCTACTTCACCTTGTTCCAAAGTAAGGAGGCATTTGGCTTTGAGCATCCCACAGACTCGCTGTGGCCACAAAAGCAGCACAAATAGAAGCCTCAGCAACATGACTTGTGCTCCTGATTGAACCTCCTCTGTGTCATCTGCTTTTGAATGGAGAATTAGATGAAGAGGTATAAGAAACCAAAACCTCTTCCAAGATAGTAGTTTCAGGTCCAGACATGTCTAGTTGTGGGACAGAAACACAGCCACTGTTTAAAATTCACTTTCTGTCTCTAGAGACATTTATGAATCCATAATTTCTGAATCAGACTCCACCCCGCATGGACTTTGACTCTGATATTGAAATCAAAACATTTTCTGACATGTTTTCTGAAAGTTTTCAGAAACATGTCTAGGGAGTTAACATAAAATGAGCAAATAAATGACTATGATTTGGATAATGACAAGGAAAAGAACATTCACCTCACTGAACACTGAATGTATCAAGAGGCAGGTCTCCAAAGGGGAACTTACAGATGCCACTCCAAAATTGAAGATGGGCCAGTGAGGGAGACTGGAGAATTTAGCTCCAAATCTTTGCAATATTTTTTTTAAAAAAAATCCAGAATCAAAAGTAACTTTTAGAAATATCATGAATAGTAGTGTACAGTATTTAAGATATATTTTGTTTACTTTTTTCGAGGAAAAACCTGATAGGTTTTTAGGTAGGTTTCTGACCAGGAAAGTCACAATGAAGCAAAGGACAGCCAGGAAGCCCATGTAGACAAGAGCAATGTAGAAGAAACGATAAGATAACCTTTATTGTCATTTTTTTTACTATGGGCACAATGGTACACATCAAAAATGAAATTTAGTTGCCCGCTCTCAAAGTGAAACACACACATGACACAAACCTAAACATACTATGAACAACATATGTATAGACCCACACCCCTACATATATGTAGCAAATAAATATTAAATACTGTCCACCTTGAATATATAACGACAGGAGGAAGCTTGATAGCTCGCAAGGTTAATGCTGTATAGAATGAAACTATAGCTGAATATAGATGTTCTGCTATGGATACCACGAAGCCTCCTCCCAGAAGGTAACATGGAAAACAGGTCATGAAGAGGATGTATAGTGTCCCAGATAATCTTACGGACCCTGCTCAAGCAATGCTTCTGTGCTATGTACTGGATGGGAGGGAGGGAACTGCCAATGATCTTTTCAGCCATCCTCACCACTTTCTGCACTGCCTTCCTACCTGAAGCAATGATGCTTCCAAACCAGACTATGATGCTGTACGACAGGATACTCTCGATCTTCTCCCTGTAGAAAGTGGTCAGGACAGGGAAAGGAAGATGTGCTTTTTTCATGCAACGCAGAAAATGCAGGCGCTGCTATGCCCGCTTCACCAGTTTCTCACTGTTGAGTGACCAAGTCAGTCAGAAATTTGATGCTGGTAACCATCTCCACAGGTGAATCATTAATGCACAGAGAAGTGTGGCTGTGCCTGCATGCGAACATGCGATTAGAGCCTTCATCATATTCTAGCATGATACGTCCAGATTGTGAGTATATGCCTGACTCAGGGAATGGGGAGAAGTCCCTAACTAGATGTTGTAGAGGAGAACTTGGTCAACAGAACAAGAAAGAATGACAGCATTGGCCATGCTCTTTGCTAGCTATCCTTGTATTTTATTCCCTGGATTTTTGGTCAACAATGCTAAAACACCATAACTGTTATAGCTAGGGCAGTAGTAATAGCTACTGAGAAGATGTTGGTGAATATTGTTTGTTTCAGAAGGCACATGGCTTTCCATTGTGGTCCAATAAGTAGGAATGAGGTCAAGAAGGAAAGTAGAAGAGTTATTAGGAGGATATATGTTTTAAGCCAAACATGATCAGCCTTTTATTAATGCATTAATGCAGAGGTGGGAAATTTATTTTCTGAAGGGACCACATGGGAAAGTGGGACTGTTATTGAGGGCTGATGCCTTCCCCACCACTGCTATTGGCCACTCCCACCACTGCCATCCCCACTCCCACTGCCACCATGGATTGGAGCAGGACAGCCAAAAGGATCAGATGTAGCCTGTGGACTATAAAATGCCCAGGTCTGCATTAGTGGTTCAAGCAAAGGCCATGCTAAGCCTATCAAAACACCCTTTCACAGAAAATGTCAAGGTATATTACCCACCCTCCATCCACAGTGAAGATATTTCCTTCTGCATAAAGAAGATAGCCACAGTAGCATATGGGCTTCCCCTCCTGAGCCGCCTTCCCAAATCCTGGACAACAGCTTTCCACACACTGGGAAGGAGGCAGGGTCTGAGCAGATGGAGGAAAAATGAACTTATTGTCAGAAAATTCTATTTATTTATTTTATATCCAGTTATTTATTTTATTTTATTATTTGTATAAATTCAAAGCAGTGATCATATCAAATGCACCTACTTCCACCTGTTTTGCTCAAAATAACAAGCCTGTGAGTTGGATTAGGCTGAGTGAGATTGACTGGCCCAATATCAAACAGCTGGCTTTCATGGCTAAGTCCAGACGTGAAACCACAATTTTCTGGTTTCTAACCTGGTGCCTTAACTACTACACCAAACTGGCTCTCTGTTAAATACAATTTAACATGCAATAATTTTATAATATTTAATTCTATTTGCAAAATCTCTGGGCCTTCCTTTCCCCTGGAAGAAATTTCAGTAAAGGAAGTATCTATTTTATCCTTCCATTCAATCATGTTCCATTCTTGGAGACTGCCTGGAAAACTCTCTGTAGTTTTCTTAGCAAGGTTTCTCAGAAGTTGTTTCCCATTTCCTGCTTTATAGAACTGAGAGAAAGAGACTGGTTGAAAATCAGCAACTTGGCTTTCTGCCCAAGTCTGGACTAGAATTCATGGTTTCCACATTCCTGGCATGATGCCTTAATCACTAGACCAATCTGGCTCTACAGCTCTTTATAGTGTCTGACAAATAAGCTGAGTCCCAACCAGGCATCATAGATGGATCAAGGAATCTGTATATATAGCCCTAGTTAAGATATTACCAGGACTTCCTCTGCAGGCTTCTCTTTGCTATCATGCTCAGATAACTGTCTTCATCTTCCTCACAAGTTTAGGTATAAGTTTGTCTCACCCTATAAACCAATTTGCTTTTCAATGTCATTTGGCTTGATTCAAATATAATGGTGGCAAAATTCTCTTACACTCACAGTAAGAAATCACCCATATTGCACACTTTTCTCTATTCTCAAATAGCAAACAAAAAAGGGGAGATAAAAACAGGATGTGTACTTCTGTAATAGTTAAATGGAATCTGAGAGAAACATTAAGCAAAATTTACTTTATATTTTATTTTGATAACAAATGTTCTTTTGTATTCAGGTCTGACCTTAGGAAAATAATGTAACATTTGGGGAAGAAAAGGAATCCCAAGAGGCTAGCACTGGAAGCCAAAATGGAGAAGACCTGCATGGCCACCATATACATCCCCTTGGTGCTCAAGTAGGTGGGCACAAAGGACATCCAAACGCTACAGAAAACCAGCATGCTGAAGGTGATCAGTTTGGCTTCATTGAAGGCTCCAGGGAGATTCCTAGCCAGGAAAGCCACTGTGAAGCAGATGACAGCCAGGAAGCCCATGTAGCCCAAGGCAATGTAAAACATGATGACACTACCTTCATTACATTGAAGAATAATCTCTCCAGACTGTGTATGCATATCAGAGTCGGGGAATGGGGGAAAAGTCCCCAACCAGATGCTACAGAGGATAATTTGAACACCAGAGCAAGAAAGGATGATAGAATTGGCCAGGCTTTTCCCTAGCCATCTCTGTACTTTATTCCCTGGTTTTGTGGCCAAGAACGCTAACACCACCATGAAAGTTTTGGCCAGGACAGTAGAAATGGCAACTGAGAAAATGATGCTGAAGGCTGTTTGTCAGAGAAGGCAAGTGATTCTTAGTGGCTGGCCAATGAATAGGAAGGAAGTCAAGAAGGAGAGCAGGAGGGAGATGAGGAGGATGTAGGAGAGATCCCGATTGTTGGCTTTGACTATGGGAGTTTCTTGGAATTTAATGAAGATTCCTGAGACAAAGCCTGTTACTAAAGACAGGAATAAGGCAAGGGAAGCTAGGATGATCCCCAAATTTTCTTGATAGGATAAGAAAGTTTCAGCCTTCGGTATACAGTCATCACGGTTGATGTTAGGATGCTGGTCTGCTGAACATTTGACGCATTTTTCAGCATCTAAAAAGAGCAAGATTAACATAAGCATAATCCTTGTTGGTCTATAAGATGTCTGATTATAGTCAAACTAGTGATGGTCTGGAACTTTTCTGGAGAAAGGTACCATGAAGCAATGACTAGGAATTTTAATCAAAGGGAGAGTTCTAAAGGAAAATGTGAATTTCTGCAACAAATTCACTAGACAGCTTTATAGGTTGCATTATATGCATCCCTGAATCCAGAAACCATGTTTTAGGGATGAAATCCAAATGACTCTTCAGCTCCCCCATTAATGACCAATGGAGAGATGGTCTTTGTAACTCCCTATTCTGGATTAGTTGAAGAGGGGAAGGAGTAGAATGTTGGATTGAAGGACTCAGTGGCTCCCTCTACATAGTTCTGAGTCTTGACAGAAGGAAGATATACACTAGCTGCTGGTCTTCATATGTAAACTGGCTTTTAGGGAAAGTCATTTGCAATATCAATGCCTCCTCTCAATCTGGACCAAGAATGAGGTCTCTTTCTGGACAGACATTTCCAAAAAGGATTTCCCAGTTTGTAATCTTCCCATCCGTGCCATGAAAACAAGCACCAAGTGTTTTCATTTCCTTGGGTATCTCTATTTTATTTATTGTATGGTACATTCACACCATATTTCAGTAAAAAGGATCACACAAATAAAAAGAAAAACATAGGATATAAAATCTGTAAACTTAGCAGGAAAATAACAAATGTATATCAAAGTGGCAAATCTATTTTTTTTACTTCATTTCGCACAGATCAGCATTATAGATTGTTTTGCACCCTGTCATTGTGTGCTAGATAGGTTTTTTTGGCCTCACAATCACAATTCGGTGATATTTTGCTCCACTTACAGAGGGCATCTTCACATCTAGTATGACCAGAGCAAATGCAGTTCAATGTTGTCCATATCTCACAGTGCTGGTCAAATAGAGATATTTTTTCCAAAATGCAGAGATAGCTTCAACATGTGGGGGACCATTTTCTGTCCAGAGTTGTTTCCACATGTTGTGAATGTCTAAATAATCTTTAACAATTGCTTTAGCAGTTAATATGGCTGGATGCCTAGATCTCACTGTCAATTCTACAATGAAACTGGCTGCAGCCATTTCCTTTATTCAAAGTTTCCACAGAATTGGGAGGTGGATAGAGGATTTCTACTAGTCTGAACATTTTATTGTCCCATGGGAACCAAGGTCATTTCTGTCAGTTAGATAGAAGCTGGATTATTTAGTTAGAAAACCCGCCAAACTCTTCTATTGGGGAACGTAGCTAATTGCATAGCTTTGGGATGGGAAGTTTAACTTTGTAATATTGTTGCTTTCTGAAGGGAACTTAACATTTGGTTTTACTTTTGACTCAGACTTCTGATTTCTTTGGTCTTGCTTATCAGAACCTTGACACTCAGACTGTTTAACTCCAGATGAATTTGGGCATCTCTTTTGAGGATGTATGAAATAAGCCAGCCTCAGTTTTACAGTTCTTTTTGTGATTCCAACTGTTTTATTAAAAATGTCAAGGTCTGCACTATCCCTTTTCTCTGGTGTCACCCACCTTCCATGGTGGAGATGGTTCCTTCTGCACAGGGAAGACAGTCATAGCAACAGATGAGCTGCTCTTTCTGAACCACCTTCATGAATCCAGGATGGCAGCTTTCCACACATCTGGAAGGAGGCAGGGGCTGAAGAGAGGGAGGACAAATGTCTAGAAAATGAACTTGTTTTTAGAAAAATGGCAAAAGAAGAAGGATTTTGTGAATTCCATTTCAGGATTTAGCTTTGAGTTATAAGAAACCAATAAAAGATTTGAGGTTCATCAAGCAGATTGAATTGCTTATCACTTCTCTCTTTCTGTTTTAGCTTATGTTTAATACACAGGATGAAAGGTTTAGACTTTCATTTTAAATTTAGATATTAAATGTATTGGTAATTTAATTATAATTTTAGCCATTCTCTAACCACTGCAGGATGAAGTCCTCTCCTGTGTATTTCCAACCCACACAGGGCGAACTAGAAGCAATAGTACACAAGGGAGAGTATGACATAGTTGGCATTACAGAAACATGGTGGGGCGAAACCCATGAATGGAATGGACTGATGGACGGGTACAAATTGTTCAAAAGAAACAGAAGTACAAAAAGAGGAGAGGGAGTTGCACTATATATAAAAGAGCACTATGAATCCACCGAAATGCACGTGATCAAAGATAAAATCTCTCCAGAATGCATATAGCTCAGCACAAAAGAGAAAAAAACTGACATTACCATAAGTGTACATTACAGAACACCCAACCAATCAGAAGAAATAGATGAACTCTTTGCCAACCAGTTAACAAATGTATATAGGAAGCATACCACAATGGCAATGGGTGACTTCAACTATCCAGATATCAACTCAGAGGCAAACTCTGCAGCGACTGGGAGATCAAACAAATTCCTAACCAACCTAGCTGACAACTTTGTCATCCAAAAGGTGGAGGAGGGGATTAGATGTAAAGCCATACTGGACTTAATTCTTACTAATAGAGGAGAAGTGATAGAGTGAGTTGAAGTTACTAGAACCTTGGGCAAAAGTGGCCACGTCATACTGGAATTTAGTATAACGCAAACACTAGTAACAGAAAACAATCCAACCAGGGTCTTAAACTTCAAAAGAGCTGACTTTAACAAACTCAGACAGAACCTAGGAAAGATCCTATGGATGAAAATCATAAAGGGGAAAACAACCCAGGAAGCATGGGAAATCCTGAAAAATGTGATCATAAAAGCCCAGTCCAGCATAATAGCACAGAAAAAGAAAAACAACAAATTCAAAAAGAAACCAGCATGGCTGCACAAAGATCTCTCTGACAAACTGAAAGACAAAAAGGACAAGTACAAAAAATGGAAAGAGGGGCACATAACTAAGGCTGATTATCAGCAGACAGCCAGAACATGCAAAGATGAAGTCAGGAAAGCAAAGGCTCAGAACGAACAAAAACTTGCAACAGAAATCAAGGATAATACAAGAAAAGTTTCTTTCAATATACTAACAACAAGAAAAAAGTCAAGGAAACTGTAGGCCCACTAAAGAGAAAAGATGGCAAGGAAATAACAGGCAACCGGGAGAAAGCAGAACTACTTAACTCATACTTTGCATCAGTCTCCACACAAAAAAGAAACCATAGACCAATATACCCCCCCAAAAAAACCATTGAAAAAGACAAACTAGAAACAAAAATTAAAATAACCAAGAAAATGGTAAGAGAACACCTTTCTGACCTCCACGAATATAAATCACCAGAACCCAACAGATTATATCCCAGAGTTCTGAAGGAACTGGCAAATGTTATCGCAGAATCATTGCATCATATCTTTCAAAAATTCTGGAGCACTAGGGAAGTACCTGAGGATTGGAAAAGGGCCGATGTGGTTCCCATCTTCAAGAAAAAGGGGAAAAAACAGACCCAAGAAACTACAGACCAATCTGTTTAACATCAATACCTGGGAAGATCCTGAAAAAGATAATCAAAAAACAAATCTGCGAACAAGTAGAAGCAAATAAAGTTATAACTGGTAGCCAGCATACCTTTGTTAAAAACAGATCAAGCCAAATCAATCTTATTTCATTCTTTGATAAAGTGACCAAATTAGTAGACCAGGAAACACTGTTGACATAGTATACCTAGATTTCAGTAAGGCATTCGCCAAAAGTAGACTGCAATGTACAGCTTGATAAGCTAGAAAAAGGTGGAATGGGACAACTTGAGTAGCCCTCAATGGTACTACATCCACATGGAGAGAAGTAAGCAGTGGGGTACCACAAGGTTCTCTTTTAGGCCCAGTATCTCTTTAATATCTTTATCAATGACTTAGATGAGGGAATAGAAGGGGGAACTCATCAAATTTTCAGATTACACCAAATTGGCAGGAATAGCCAACACCCCAGAAGACAAACTCAGGATTCAAAAAGATCTTGACAAACTTGAAAAATGGGCCCTATCCAACAAAATGAGTTTTAATGTGGAGAAAAGCAAAATTTCACATTTAGGCAGGAAAAATCAAAGATATAAGTACAGATTAGGTGAGACCTGGCTCAAAAACAGTAACTGTGAGAGGGACCTTGGAGTCCTAGTGGATGGTCACTTGACTATGAGCCAGCAATGTGCAGCAGCAGCCAAAACAGCTAATACAATCCTGGGCTTTATAAACAGAGGCATAGAATCAAGATCACGTGAAGTATTAGTATCGCATTACAAAACCCTAGTGAGACCACACCTGGAATACTGCAACCAATTTTGGTCACCTCACTACAAAAAAAGATGTTGAGACCTTGGAAAAAGTTCAGAGAAGAGAAACTGAGATGATCCAAGGCCTGGAGACTAAACATAGGAAGAATGGCTGTAGGACTTGGGTTTGGCTAGTCTAAAGAAAAGAAGAAATAGGGGTGATATGATAGCAGTATTCCAGTATTTGAGAGGCTGCCACAAAGATGAGGAGGTCATGCTATTCTCCAAAGCACCAGAGGGCAGGACAAGAAACAATGTTTGGAAACTGAACAAAGAGAGAAGAATTAAGGAGAAACTTCCTGAGAGTGAGGACAATTAACCAGTGGAACAGCTTCTCTCCAGAAATCATGGGTGCTGTATCACTGGAGATTTTAAGAAGAGGCTAGATAATCCCTTGTCTGAGATGGTATAGGTTCTCCTGCTTAAGTGGGGGGCTGGACTAGAAGATCCCCAAGATCCCTTCCAGCTCTATTCTATTCTATTCTATTCTATTCTATTCTATTCTATTCTATTCTATTCTATTCTATTCTAGTCCAGAGCTTTCTTTTGCCAATTGGACCCACAATGCTTGTTGGTGTCATCGATCCATCTTGTTTTAGCTCTCTTTCATGGACGCTATTTAACAAGTGGGATCCATTCTATGACTGCCTTGGTCCACCTGCCATCAGTTCTTCTAATTTAATTTAATATTAATTCAATTTAATATAGAATTTATTTAAATATTTAAATTTATCAGGGAAATGTTGGATGGGTTCTTTGCTTTGACTAAGTAAGCCATATTATTTTCATGATTGACTCAGCCTACCTCCTTTTACATTGACTCAGTGAATAGTTTCTATGAAAATTCAAGACAATATTTTTCTTATTCACCAGAATAAGAAATGAAGGAGACGTTTATACTCACAAGAGCCCAGTCTGCTGATATGAAACCTTGAAGGCATTGAAAGCAAACCTCCACCCACCCCCCTCCTTTTGGCAATTTCAGTGGAATAAAATAAATATTACTCTACCTTAGTCAGCATTTCCACCTCTGTGATATTCTTCTGGTCAATGATAACTTTAAAATCTTGGGATGTCAGCTTTTCTAGACTGCCAGATTTCACTCTCTTGAAAGATTTGTTGAGGAAAAGAACCCAGTTGACAATATTCAGGTCAGCTGTCAGATCTCCTTTCCCATCCAAATATACTCCTTCTATGGAGTTATTGTGAAACTGAGAAGTTTGAAGGAAGGAGTGAAGCTGGAAAGGAAAAGAAAAGAGGAGATTAGAAAGAACATCAAACATTATTTGAAAAGACCACATGGATTATGCTGGGAGGGATCTGAACATTTCTCTCTCTGTTTAAAAAAACAGATTTTATTTTGCATTTCCAACTTGCTTAGGAAAATATCAGCAAACATAGCAATAGTAACAACTGTAGATCAGAACAATAATTATAAAGAATTTTGAACAGCTGGTCATGTACCTGTATATCACTCTCTGTATATCACAGATGTACAAACTAGAAGCAAATAAAGTTATAACTGGTAGCCAGCATACCTTTGTTAAAAACAGATCATGCCAAATCAATGTTATTTCATTCTTTGATAATGTGACCAAATTAGCAGACCAGCGAAATGCTGTGGACATAGTAGACTTAGATTTCAGTAAGACATTTGACAAAGTAGATTACAATCTACTGCTTGGTAATCTAGAAAAAGGTGGAACAGACAACATCTCCACTAGATGGATTTGTAGCTGGCTGACAGTCCGTACTCAATGAATAGCCCTCAATGGTACTACATCAACATGGAGAGAAGTAAGCAGTGGGGTACCACAAGGCTCTGTCTTAGGCCCAGTACCTCTTCAATATCTTCATCAATGACTTAGATGAGGGAATAGAAGGGGAACTCATCAAATTTGCAGAAGACACCAAACTGGCAGGAATAGCCAACACCCCAGAAGACAAGCTCAGGATTCAAAAAGATCTTGACAAACTTGAACAATGGGCCCTATCCAACAAAATGAGTTTTAATGTGGAGAAAAGCAAAGTTGAATATTCAGATAGAAAAAAACCAAAGGCACAAATACAGAGCGGGTGAAACCTGGCTTAAAAACAGTAACTGAGAGAGGGACCTTGGAGTCCTAGTAGACGATCATTACTGCAACCAATTTCAGTCACCACACTACAAAAAAGATGTTGAGATCTTGGAAAAAGTTCAGAGAAAAGCAACTAAGATGATCCAAGGCCTGGAGACTAAACACATGAAGAACGGGTGTAGGACCTGGGTTTGGCTAGTCTAAAGAAAAGAAGAAATAGGGGTGACGTGATAGCAGTATTCCAGTATTTGAGAGGCTGCCACAAAGAAGAGGGGGTCAAATTATCCTCCAAAGCACCAGAGGTCAGGACAAGAAACAATGGTTGGAAATTAATCAAACAGAGAAGCTACCTGGAATTAAGGAGAAATTTCCTCACAGGGAGGACAATTAACCAGTGGAATGGCTTGCCTTCAGAAATTGTGGGCGCTCCATCACTGGAGGCTTTTAAGAAGAGAGCGGACAGTCACTTGTCAGAGATGGCATAGGTTCTTCAGCCTGAGCAGGGAGCTGTACTAGAAGACCTCCAAGGTCCCTTCCAGCTCTATTGTATTGTATTGTATTGTATTGTATTGTATTGTATTGTATTGTATTCTATTGTATTCTATTCTATTCTATTCTATTCTAGTCTAGTCTAGTCTAGTCTATCAATGCAATTCAACTCCTCTAAAGGCAAACAACTTTTTTTTCCTCATGGATGTTTTGTTAACCAATATAAACAAACATCATCCTTTTACAGTTTCCTTTCACTCTTTGTTGTAACAAACAGTACCCAAGAGTTACCCAATTGATATAAGAAGCTCCATGCTTCTCATTTTCCTGTGTTGTTCTCCTGGATGACTTAGCACAGGAAGTATCACTGATGCTACAAAAATACTGATTTACAACATCTCTCTTTTTCTTAACAGTCATTCCTTTCTTTGATTGAGTGGATTACTTGGTTGTGTCTCTCAGTCTAATGCGTAACCTCAAATTGGCTCCTTATAAGCACAACCTTAACACTCTGCTCAAGTCAAGATATTAATGCTAATATTAGAGAAAAAGTCTCTTCTAAGATCATGCCAACACCTTAAAATATAAAAGTATGTTATGCATATTTTGTATTGTGTAGGAATGTTGCTTTTGGGGAATTTCTCTCCCTGTTTGATTTCATAGGAAGACTATTTTTATGGCGACCCAAGTCATAGTTTTTTATCTTCTTTTCTTTTTTCTACAAGGGAATAATGTATCAAGTGAATTAAGTCATCAAACTGTCCTTATTTCTCTGATTGCATTACCTTTTTCCTGTGCAATTGAGAAAACAGATTAAATTCTCATAGACAATGAAGACATTTCTTTTTTAAACATTCTTTAAACTGTATTGCCTCCAAACTGCCAGCTACTCACTATTTGATCACTAGGTTTATTGTTAGCATCCAATTTAAATTAGCAAACAAGCTTCAACCTACTTACATCCCCAGTTAGGAAAAGGTTGGCCATGTGCTGCTACTGATAGTTGTAAAAACTCGGTCTCTCCCACTCTACTGAGATATGAGAATTTTGGCAAAACAATAAAGTGTGTAGTAACCAAGAAATGGAGAGAGGCCCTGAGCAAAGGGAGGCCTTGAGCAGATGGGTAGATCATTAGGGGAGTAAAGTTGGGATTAGTGGACTTAGACTTCCACATTGTATCAGAAGGGGAAGAATGGAGTTCTCTGGGCACAGTAGTATTTTTGCTTGCAAAGAAAAAGGTCAAAGAAGGTGACATGTACACAGTATAATATCTTGCCAAGAAAAAAGTTATTGGAAGATATTTGAACGAACGAGGTAAAGGAATGGGTGAACACTTATTTATTTATTCAGCTTATTTAATTTGCTAAATAATAAATTTAATAAATTTATTTAAATACACTTAAATACAAATAATTTTATTTCTTTATTTATTTAGCTGTCAAACTACCTGGTAGGGCTGTATTACTATTATCCTTCTCATCTTTCCTATTAATTATTTCCTTAGCTTCTTATGACTATAACTTTGTTGTTTCTATCTTATTATTTATGTTGATTGCTTATATTTAGTATCCTATTATGATTTATGTCACAGTATCCTGTAACTGTCACTGAGTGTTTTATCTTATGATGTATGATGACTGTATTTTACGATTATGATAATGATTATTTATCACTTGTTGTTTGTATGTAAACTGTGAGCTTAGGCACCGGAGAAGTTCCTTGTTTTTCCAGTCAAACTTGGCCAATAAAGAATTCTATTCTATTCTATTCTGTTCTGTTCTGTTCTATTCTATTCCATTCTACTCTACTCTACTCTACTCTACTCTACTCTACTCTACTCTACTCTACTCTCTCTACTGTTCTGTTCTATTCAAAAGAAGGGGAATGAAAAGGAAAGGAATGGAATTAGGTTAGATCTTATTTCCAGAAATGATTTAATTTTTCAGAAGTAACCAAGTCATCAGCTTCCAAACTGATTCTAGTTGGCAGTGCCAATATGTCACGATATGTCTGATGGAAATGAAATACCTGCCAAGCCTTCAGTCTTGGAGCTTCAACCTTCACGCCCCTGTTCCTCACTGATCTCTTGGATGTGGACATGTAAGGTGAATTTAAGGCCCTTGCAACAGCTGAGATAGTGCTGTAAATGATATAGCTGTCCAGAGCCAGGCTCCGATCAATCTCCTCTTCCCTCAGAGCCACCAGTTCTTCTCTCTGTCTGCATCGTCTCCAGACTTTCACTGAAATGTCATCCTTGGGGGATGAACAAGTAAAGGTGTTCTTTACAAAAGTACGTAGGGATATATAAAAGAGGTCAAATGCATCATAGTTTGCCCATTTCCTTTTCTGTATCAGAAATGAAAAAATGGCACCAATGTATTTAAACGAAACAATACTATAAAAAAACTCCAGACTGAGATCCCATTGAGCTGTGGTGATCCAGACTTTTCCTACAATAGGTCCCTGAATATGTTGGAGTAGTACTTGTACAAACTTGATTCCAATCTGGAACGAACTAGTCTCTGAACCGTAAACACAGACGTTGATTTTTCTCCACTTGGAATTTACTTTCAATTCTGAAACTATGATATCTGAGTTTAGTGGAAAGCGTGGATATTCAATTGCACAAATGCCATTCCTTAACATCAAAGAAGACATTGTCCTCATGAACCTCTCCCCCTGGTCAGTTTCTGGAGCAATAAGACCAACCAAGGTCCACCTGAAATGGAGGAGCAGCTTGACCATTCCTGGATACTGGACTCCTTCAGCAGGGAGCATCGGGTAGAAGAAAGGAAACAGAGTTTTATTCCTAAGAATCTTGGAAGCAAAACTGTAACTGATCTGAAAAGAATGGAAGATGGCGGTAGTTTAAATTTAAGAAGCAAAATGCAACTGCTCTCATTTCCACAATCAAACTTTGCTTTTTATTTGCAGAAGACAACTTCTCCTTGAAAGCTACATGACTGAAAATTGTCTCCTCGGGAAAGGGACTACCTGTGGGATTTTGTAGGTGCCCAGCATACTTGAAATCTGGATGGAGATGCCAGTCTCAGCCTCTTCCAGAACAGCCACTGTGTTTCTCTGCCTTCCACAACTGTAATTGGGGACATTGGCTTCTCCGTCTGAAATCAGGTCTAGCAAAGGATCAGAAGTCATTTCTGCCTTGAAGAAATTTTCATAGATATTATAACCCAAGGTGATATTAGGAAAGAGATGGCCCTTTTTGTTGAAGTCATCAATGGTAAAAACGAAGGGCAAAAATTTCCAGTAAAGTTTAGATGTTTTTCTGTAGGTACAAACATATCAATAACTATATTTATTTATTTTCCACAATAATTCTTTGAACCAACTCAATGACAGTTCTTCAAAAAAAAATGCAATATGCCCAAATATTACCATAAAAAGAGAAATAAAACAACAGAAAAGTTTGGCTTGTTCACATTTTAAAAGGCATTCTTCCAGTTGGTTACACTAAGACAGCTTCTTTTTCATGCCTTAGACTTGAAACATTTTATCTTAGCTCTACTGGACTCTTTCCTTTGTCTTAATTATGGTGGGCAACTTATCCAGATAGCTAAATATTAAACTATTTATTATTAGAGCTTGTTTATTCTAGATATGCAATAGGGACCCCAAAGAAGAATCAGAAAGTAAGTTAGGAAAAGAAGCAGATCAAGGGAAAAGTTCCTTGTTTTCTCAGAAGGCTGGAACTGTAGACATTCATTGGAAGTGAAGTGACTCTAATGCAGTACAGGAAGATTGACTTACTTGGTGAAATTTGTTGAAGGACTCCTATCAAAGCTCAATGGTTCCCACCTTGCCTTCATTGCAGAGGCTATGCCACTAATGGAATAATCTCCTGGCTTGTAATGAATCTGTGGGTCTACTTCACCTTGTTCCAGAGTAAGGAGGCATTTGGCTTTGAGCATCCCACAGACTCGCTGTGGCCACAAAAGCAGCACAAATAGAAGCCTCAGCAACATGACTTGTGCTCCTGATTGAACCTCCTCTGTGTCATCTGCTTTTGAATGAAGAATTAGATGAAGCTCTTCCAAGATAGTAGTTTCAGGTCCAGACATGTCTAGTTGTGGGACAGAAACACAGGCACTGTTTAAAATTCACTTTCTGTCTCTAGAGACATTTATGAATCCATAATTTCTTTTTTTTTTTTTTTTTTATTAAAAGTTTTATAAATTTTACAAGAAAAACAAAAACAATACAAAACAAAAAACAACAATACAAAAGAAAAAAAAATTAAACAATACATATAAAAAAAAAAAAAAACCCATCCCACACCCCTCCCAAAAACCCTCCCTTCCCCCCCCTGAGCTTCCCAGAGCAGAATATAGGCTTAAGAAATAAAAATAAAAATTAAAATAAAAACTTTATATTTATATATATAAAAAAGATATCTATAATATATATAAAAATAAAACTTATGAAAAAGCTATATAATATTTTTGTATACCCAATCTAAATTGTATAAATTTAACCCATTTGTCCCAAATAGCAAGAAACTTCTCTTGCGTTTGTTGCTTTAAGAAAGCCGAAATCTTTGCCATTTCCGCCAAATAGGACACTTTAAGAAACCATTCCTGCAGTGTAGGCAAAGATTCCTTCTTCCAATATTGTCCAACTAACAGCCTCGCGGCTGTAATCAAATTTAACATCAATACAACCTCCTTTGTATCACAATCTGTAACAATGCCCAACAGAAATAATTGCGGAGTAAATTTTACCCTCCTTCTAAAAATTCTCTGGATATTCCACCATATTTTAATCCAAAATGCTTTTATCTCTCTACATGACCACCAAATATGATAATAGGAAGCCTCCTTATAACCACATCTCCAACATTTAGGTTGCACGTCAGGGTACATGTAAGAAATTTTTTGTGGATCAAGGTGCCATCTATAAAACATTTTATAAAAATTCTCCCTTAGATTCTGTGCTTGAGTAAATTTGACATTTCTCACCAAAATAGTTTCCCAGGTGTCCAATGAAACTGGCTCACCAAAGTTCTGCGCCCATCTAATCATACAATCTTTAATTAGTTCCGTTTCTGAGTCCAATTCAACTAAAACCCCAGAAATTCTCTTAATGTGGGTTTGTCTTTGATCCTTCAGTTGCTTAATAAGATTTTCATCTTCTCTAAGAAAACCCACCTTACAATCCATCTTCCATCTATCTAGTAGTTGCCTATATGGGAACCAAGAATAAGTAAAATTTTCTTGTGCTAATTCTTCCCGTGATTTTAATTGCCAGTTTTGTCCATCCCATTTAAGTAACTGTCTATAAGACACCATATCAATTTTAACCCCTCTTTTTATTCCTTCTATCGCATGCCAAGGTATAGCCCATAATGGTACTTTAAAATCACTTTTATAATATTTTCTCCAAATCCTAAGTAAAGAAATTCTTAAAATATGAGATTTAAAAGCCCAATCTATTTTTGTATTAAATATTAAATAGGCATGCCACCCATAAAGTAAATCCCATCCCTCTAGATAAAGTATCTCAGAGTTTGTCAAATTTACCCAGTCACTAATTAATGTTAAAACCACCGCCTCATAATATAATTTCAAATTTGGTACCTTGAGTCCACCCCTCTCACGGAAGTCTTGCATAATTTTGAACTTAACCCTTGGTTTTTTCCCTGCCCAAATAAATTTATTGAGACCCTTCTGCCACTCATTTAAATTAATCTCATTTTTCAAAATTGGTAACATTTGAAACAAAAAAAGAAAATTGGGTAGAATATTCATTTTTATCACTGCAATTCTTCCCATGAGGGATAATTGCAGCTTTTCCCAGTTCTTCAAGTCTTTCTGTACCCCGACCCACAACCTTTCATAATTTTTTTTAAATAATTTTGCATTAGAAACAGACAGCATCACCCCCAAATATTTTACCTTATTAACAATCTCAAAACCCGTCAAGTTAACCAAAATCTGCTTCTCCTGACTCGACATATTTTTAGGTAAAATTTTAGTCTTATTTACATTAATCTTAAAACCCGAGACCAAACCATAATGGTGAATAAACTGTAATAAGTTTACTACAGAATAATCAGGTTGCGACAAAGTAACAACCAAGTCATCCGCAAAAGCTCTCAACTTATATTCTTTTTTATTAACATATATTCCTCTAATTTCCTGGGACTCTCGAATTTTGATCAATAATATTTCCAATGTTAAGACAAACAACAATGGCGATAAAGGACACCCCTGTCTAGTACCTTTCTCTATTGTAAAAACCTCCGACAAACCTCCATTAACAATAAGTTGTGCCGTTTGTTTTTGATATATTACCGTAAGGGCTTGTATTATCTTTTCACCAAAGTTCATTTCTTCCATTACTCTTAACATAAAATGCCAATTCAATTGATCAAATGCTTTTTCAGCATCTAAAAATATGAGCCCTGCAGAAACTTGGTTGTTCTTATCTAAATATTCTAGTAAATTAATAATTTGTCTGACATTGTTTTTCATGTACCTTCCTGTTATAAACCCTGATTGATCTTTATGCACAAGATGATGCACCACCCTCATGAGCCTATTTACCAAAATTTTTACAAATATCTTATAATCCACGTTTAAAAGAGATATAGGCCTATAATTTTTTGGTAAAGTAAGATCTTGATCCTCGTTTGGAATCAATGATATGAAGGCACTACGCCATGAAGGAGGAATCTCTAAACCCTGTAAAATACCGTTAAAAAGATCATTTAATGGTTGGATCATCTCCTCCATTAAGGCTTTATAATAAACAGCTGTTAACCCATCCGTACCCGGTGCTTTCCCTAATTTCAATTGTTGAATTGCTGAGGCAATTTCCTCCTTGGTAATTAAACCATTAATTTCATATTTCTGAATCCATAATTTCTGAATCAGACTCCACCCCGCATGGACTTTGACTCTGAAATTGAAATCAAAACATTTTCTGACATGTTTTCTGAAAGTTTTCAGAAACATGTCTAGGGAGTTAACATAAAATGAGCAAATAAATGACTATGATTTGGATAATGGCAAGGAAGAGAAGCTTCACCTCACTGAACACTGAATGTATCAAGAGGCAGGTCTCCAAAGGGGAACTTACAGATGTCACTCCAAACTTTGAAGATGGGCCAGTGAGGGAGACTGGAGAATTTAGCCCCAAATCTTTGCAATATTTTTTTTTTAGAAAATCCAGAATCAAGAGTAACTTTTAGAAAGACCATGAATAGTAGTGTACAGTATTTAATATATATTTTGTTGACTTTTTTAGGTAGGTTTCTGACCAAGAAAGTCACAATGAAACAAAGGACAGTCAGGAAACCCATATAGACAAGGGCAATGTAGAACATGTGATTAGAGCCTTCATCATATTCTGGCATGATACCTCTAGATTGTGAGTACATGTTTGACTCAGGGAATGGGGAGAAGTCCCTAACTAAATGTTGTAGGTCAGGACAGGGAAAGGAAGATGTGCTTTTTTCATGCAACGCAGAAAATGCAGGCGCTGCTGTGCCCGCTTCACCAGTTTCTCACTGTTGAGTGACCAAGTCAGCCTACTCATTAGCTGTACACCCAGAAATTTGATGCTGGTAACCATCTCCACGGGTGAATCATTAATGCACAGAGAAGTGTGGCTATGCCTGCATGGCGAACATACGATTAGAGCCTTCATCATATTCTAGCATGATACGTCCAGATTGTGAGTGCATGTTTGACTCAGGGAATGGGGAGAAGTCCCTAACTAGATGTTGTAGAGGAGAACCTGGGCAACAGAACAAGAAAGAATGACAGAATTAGCCATGCTCTTCCCTAGCTATCGTATTTTATTCCCTGGATTTTTGGTCAATAATGCTAAAACACCATAACTGTTTTAGCTATGGCAATAGTAATAGCTACTGAGAAGATGTTGATGAATGTTGTTTGTTGGAGAAGGCAAGTGGCTTTCCATTGTGGTCCAATAAATAGGAATGAGGTTAAGAAGGAAAGCAGAAGAGTTATTAGGAGGATGTCAATGCTGCTAACGTTGGATGTTCTTGCTTGACAATATATGAAGATGCAGACATTTTCTATTTAACCTGAATATTTCTTTTAGAGTTAAAATTAGATGTTGCTGAAAGGGAGGGGGAAGAATGTGCTTGGGGACTAGTTAGCCATAACAATATCTCAGTAGAGTATTCTTCCAAGTTAGTTGTAAAAAGAGGAGATAAAGGGAGGGAAAGTTCACACTAATTGGAGAATGTGATTAATGACTGTTAAATGAAGGAGTGAGTTATGCCTTGTTACTGTGTGTCTGGGGGAGGAGAATTTAGATTTTGGCTTCTCTATGTGTGTGCCAAAGCTATGCTGCAAATTAAAGATTCTTTAAGGTAAACAATGCCTCAAATTTTTCTTTGAAGAGCTTCTTCTTTCGGAACCATGGCATATGTTATAAGCCACACAAGATCAGCCTTTTATTCATGCATTAGTGCAGGGGTGGGCAATTTGTTTTCTAAAGGGACCATATGGGAAAGTGGGACTGTTACTGAGGGCTGATGCCCTCCCCACCACTGCCACTGGCCGCTACCACCATTGCCATCCCCACGACCACTGCCACCATGGGCTGGAGCAGGACAGCCAAAAGGATCAAATGTAGCCTGTGGACTTACTAAGGCTTTATAAAGTTATACTAACACTTCATGTGATCTTGATTTTATCCCTCTGTTAAAGCAACCTAGGTTTATGCTATCTATTTTGGCTTTTGCCGCACACTGCAGGCTCATATTTGAGTGATTGCCCACTAGGACACCAAGATCCCTCTCATGGTTGTTGTTATTAAGCCAGGTTTCACCTAATCTGTACACCTATCTGTACATTTGATTTTTCTGGCCTAAGTGTAAAACCTTACTTTTCTCTACACTGAATTTTATATTGTTAGATAGGGCCCAGTGTTCAAGTCTCTTGAGATCCTTCTGGATCTTGAACCTACTTCTAAAATGTTGGTAATTCCTGCCAGTTAAATATCATATGCAAATTTGATTTCCCTTCTATTCCCTTATCTAAATCATTTATAAAGATGTTGAAGAGTACTGGGCCTAAAACAGAACCTTGGGGAACCCTAATCCTTACTTTCTTCCATGTAGATGTAGATCCCTTGAGGACTACATGTTGAGTGTGATTGTCAGCCAGTTACAAATCCATCTGGTGATGATGCTGTCTATCCCACATTTTTAGCTTACCAAGAAGTAGATTGTGGTCTACATTATCAAATGCCTTACTGAAATACAACTATTTCACTGCATTTCCACTATGTTCAGTGCATTTCATTGACCTACTAATGTGGTCACTTTTTGTCTTTCAGTTCATCAGAGAATTTTTTGTATTCTGGTTTCTTCTTGGATTCCTTGTTTTCATTTTTCAATGGTATTGAGCAGGACTGGGCTTTTATAATTATATTTTTCTGTTTCCCAAGCTTCTTAAGTTTTTTTCCTCTTTAAGATTTTCATCCATGGAATCCTTCTGAAGCTCTTTCTAAATTTGTTAAAATCAGCTTTTTTAAAGTCTGAAACACTGGTTTGATTATGTTCTGTTGTTTGTGTTTGCATTATATTGAATTCCAGTATGACATGGTCGCTCTCCCCCAAGGTTCCAGCAACTTCAGCCCCCATTATCACTTCTTCTCTGTTTTATTAACTTTATATATATTAAACTAAAAAAAGCAAATTTTATTCTTTCACATTTTCCTTTTATTCTTTGTTGTATTATTAGTTGTCCAATTCAGGTAACAAGCTTCATGTTTCCTATTTCCTGTGTTGTTCTTCCAGTCGTGAAGACAGGAAGTATCACTGATGAAACAAAGATATTGGTCCAAAACATCTTTCTCTATTCTAACAGTTATTTCTTCAATCTGAGTATATTACTTGATTGTCACTCACAGCCTAAGTTGTAACCCCAAGTTGGCTCCTTGTTAGCGTTTTAACACTCTACTCAAGTCAACGTTATAAATGCTAATAGCAGAGAAGAGGTCTCTTCTACGGTCATGCCAACACCCTTAAATACTGGAAATATCATTACAGATACGTTTTGTATGTTGTATTGTATATGACTCCAGCTAGACTCCAGCAGTATGTGGATCGAGAACTTCCAGAAGTACAGGCAGGATTTCGAAGAGGCAGAGGAACTGGAGATAAAATTGCCAACATACGCTGGATCATGGAGAAAGCTAGGCAGTTCCAGAAAAACATCCACTTCTGCTTCCTTGCCTATCCAAAACCTTTGATTGTGTGGATCATGGAGAAAGCTAGGCAGTTCCAGAAAAACATCTACTTCTGCTTCCTTGCCTATCCAAAAACTTTGATTGTGGGTATCACAACAAATTGTGGCAAGTTCTTAAAGAGATAGGAGTACCTGACCATTGTATTTGTTTCTTGAGAAACCTATATGTGGGCCAAGAAGCAACAATGAGAACCAGACACGGAACCACTGATTGGTTCAAAATTGGGAAAGGAGTCCAGAAAGGCTGTATTCTGTCACCTTGCCTATTTAACTTATATGCAGAGGACATCATGAGAAAGGCAGGGAATACTGCCCAGTTTTGGTCACCACACTACAAAAAAGATGTTGAGACCTTGGAAAAAGTTCAGAGAAGAGCAATTTAGATGATCCAAGGCCTGGAGACTAAAACATATGAAGAACAGCTGTAGGACTTGGGTTTGGCTAGTCTAAAGAAAAGAAGGACTAGGGGGGACATGATAGCAGTATTCCAGTATTTGAGATGATGCCACAAAGAAGAGAGGGTCAAATTATCCTCCAAAGCATCAGAGGGCAGGACAAGAAACAATGGTTGGAAACTAATCAAACAGAGAAGCAACCTGGAATTAAGGAGAAAGTTCCTAATAGTGAGGACAATTAACCAGTGGAGTGGCTTGCCTTCAGAAATCATGGGCAGTCCATCACTGGAGGTTTTTAAGAAGAAACTAGACAGTTACTTGTCTGAGATGGTGTAGGTTCTCCTGTTTGAGCGGGGGGCTGGACTAGAAGACCTCCAAGGTCCCTTCCAGCTCTATTCTATTCTAACATCCTGATTGTTGTCTTTAATTATGAGAGTTTCTTGAAATTTACTGAAGGTGCCCAAGACTAAGCCTCATCCCAAAAAACAGAAACAAGGGAAGGGGTGCTGGGATGATTCCCAATTGGTTAAAGCACCATGCTAGGGAGTGGGAAACCATGAGTTCAAGCCCTCCTTTAGGCATGAAAACTGGCTGGGTGACTTTGGCCATCTTTCTCAGCTTAACCCACCTCTCAACCAAAGGATCAAATGTGACCTGTGGATCATAAAATACTCACGTCTACATTAGTGGATCAAGGAAACACCTTTTCATGGACAATGTCAAGGTATATTATATTTCCAAAAGTCTGTCCCCTTTTTTCTGGAGTCACCCACACACCCTGCATCCACAGTGAAGATGTTTCCTTCTGCAAAAGGAAGATATCCATAGCAGCATATGGGCTTCCACTCCTGCGCCGCCTTCCCAAATCCTGGACAACAACTTTCCACACACTGGGAAGGAGGCAGGCTCTGAGCAGGTGGAGGAAAATTCTTTGTCAGAAAATTCTATTTATTTATTTTATTCCAGTCTTTATTATTTTTATAAACATTTCTCTATGCCTGTGAAATGGATAGGAATGAGGTCAAGAAGGAAAGCAGGAGAGATATGAGGAGGATGTGTGTGATAGCCACTCAGTGTCACCTCGCATCATGAGATGAGCAGCATATTTATGGAAGCAAAGTATTTAGGACTCAGGATGAAATGCTCTTCATCAGACTATCATTTTGGCAGAGACGTTCAGATAGACTTTTCTACCTGTTGGATCAGTATGAGACAACCAGAGATGTCTCTTGTTGGATATCTCTGTCTGAGTTTATATAACAGACATGTCAAACACAAGGCCCGGGGGCCGGATGCGGTTTCATGTGGCCTGCGAAGCCATTCTGGAAACAGTGAGGGAACGGCCCCCTCTGTCTTGGCGGTAGGGTGGCCATCTATGCTGAAACGTATTCAGTCTTAGCTCCATAAGCCCCCCCCCCCGCATGGCCTGAGAGGAAAAGTGAGGCTCTTCCATGGACCATGCCTTGGCACTTACCCTGGTCCCACCCCCTTCTGCCAGAGACCCTCAGATCTGTCCCATTCCTGCCTAGGCCCCCACAGGCGCCCTTGACGTGAACGGGGTAGAGCTGGCCACACCCACCCAGTAGGCCACACCCACTCCATCCACATCTAACCAGTAGGCCACACCCACCCTGGCCACACCCATCTTGCCCCCTGAGGGCAACTGCAATGCTGATGCGGCCCTCAGTTAAATTGAGTTTGACACCCCTGTTATATAAGTTTCTTAGAGGCTTTTTATTTTCCTTGACTCTTCCAGATAAAAAGGAGCATGTCACATGGTTGGATGGATGGATGGATGGATGGATGGATGGACAGATGGATGGATGGACATCTATTTGAATCATATGGATTCAATTCCAGCATGGGAATAAAAGTAAAGCATCTTCCCTAAAACATAAAGATCTGAATAATAAGGATCGCACAGTAAGTCTAAAGGAACATCAGCCTCAAAAGTCCACAATAAGAAAAAGGTAACCGTAACTTCATCTAAGCAAAAACACAGCATCATAAAATAAGCATCACTCATAATAACATGAAAGAAAACCAACTGGAAATCAACCAAGCAAAATGACAGGTGTCCCAAATGCCCACAGAACAATTTGGTCTTGGATGCTTTCTAGGAATCCATTATATTGAGTTATCTCAGGACTTCTTCAGTTGAATTCCCAGCTCACCCTGCAGGGAGGACTTTGCAAAGCTTCTACATCTCCAGATAATTATTAGTAGAATGATAGTGATTTCTTTCTTGCCTTCATGCTAAATGTCAAGAGATTCTTCTCTCCTCCAGAAATTCTTTGGAGGGGATCAACAGACTCAGGAGCAATACATAGTAATGTTTGGCATCATGAAAGTCAGTGCATAAATTGTCTTGTCACCTTGGGAAGCTGGCCTGAGCTTCATGGCCACCAGGAGATCTGCTGTTGTGTTGACCCATGTTTCCATCATTTGGGAAGTCTTCTCTGGACTTCATACTATATTAGAAAAGTCAGTCTTGCTGCTATCTGCTTTCAACTTCTCCAAACTTCTTCTGCTCTTCTGATTCTGAGATCAGATGCAAGGCAGGGGACTCCTTCAGTTAAACCAGAAATGGACCCTCTACTTCTGCTTCTGATGGAGCTTTTGTTGGCCCAGGCAGCCTGTGCGATGCTCAGCACCAGGTGCTTCTTGACTTTGGGGAGGGATGCAAGAGACCCACTCAATCATTACAGGCCAGGAGACCATCTCATCAGTGGACTCTTCTCTGCAACAAATACTCTACAACCTGAGCTGCAAAATTTCAGTTTGAGTCCTTCTAAAAAGTTTCATCTGTAAGTTACATAATGTTGAGTGATGTTATATTATGTTGCCTTTGAGAAAGAAAGTGGGTGAAAGAAAGCAGTGCGGTTTTAATTAATTAGATCTACAGTTACGTCTGTATCACTGCTTTTTTGTAAAAAAAATAGGTGCCGGAACTCACACATGTCAAACAACCTGCCTTGCCTACCCTACAAATTTCCATCCCAAAAAGGTGCCGGAACTCCGTTCTGGGCATTCTATGAGAAAAAAAGCCCTGTTCTGTATACAAACAGCATGAAGTGGAACACATTCAGCAGATAAAGCAAAAGTATGTTTTAAGCTCTGCAGCCTTGTCCAATTGATCTCTAAATAATAATAATAATAATAATAATAATAATAATAATAATAATAATAATAATAATAATAATAATAATAATAATAATAATAATAATAGAGTTGGAAGGGACCTTGGAGGTCTTCTAGTCCAACCCCCTGCTCAGGCAGGAAACCCTATAACCATTTTAGACAAATGGCTGTCCAGTCTCTTCTTAAAAACTTCCAGTGTTGGAGCACCTACAACTTCTGCAGGCAAGTTGTTCAACTGATTAATTGCTCTAACTGTCAGGAAATTTCTCCTTAGTTCTAGGTTGCTTCTCTCTTTGGTTAGTTTCCATCCATTGCTTCTTGTCCTGCCTTCAGGTGCTTTGGAAAATAGCTTGACTCCCTCTTCTTTGTGGCAACTGCTGAGATGTGGGAGCTCTGCTATCATGTCACCCCCCCCATCTTTCTCTTCATTAAACTAGACATACCCAATTCCAGCAACCATTCCTTATATGGAACACATTCAGCAGATAAAACAAAAGTATGCTTTAATGCTCAGCACCCTTGTCCAACTGATCTCTACATGGACAACTTACTTTCATCTCTCAAGGTGATTACCTTGGGAAGTCATGGTTATGATCTCAGTATGTCCATCAAAGAAAAGGACAGGAGTCTCTAATTGGTTAGTTCTGATCAATCCCAGTTGAGAAAAAAGACTATCCCTCTGTTAATGCAGCCCAGCACTGTGTTGGCTTTTTGGGCAGCTACAGCACACTGCTGGTTCATATTTAAGTGATTATCCATTAGGACTCCAAGATCCCTCTCACAATTACTACTATTGAGCAAGGTGCCACCTATGCTGTACTTGTGCATTTGGTTTTTCAGGCCTAAATGTAGAACCTTACTTTTTTCACCATTGAATTTCATTTTGTTAGATAGCACCCAGTGTTCAAGTCTTTCCAGGTCCTCCTGTATCTTAAGCTTGTCTTCTGGAGTGTTGGCTATTCCTGCCAGCTTGGTGTCATCTGCAAATTTGATGAGTTCCCCATCTATCCCCTCATCTAAATCGTTGATGATTCTCTATATTCTATTTCTCTATCTCATTCACACATACAACAGACTCATACACACATACATGCACATTATAAAAATATAACCTGTATATTATAGTCCTTTGAGTGAATCTCAATTCCTGTTCCTACATGGTAAGGTCCATGCTTGTTTCTGAGCTGCATTTTCAGACATAGTTTGCCATAATCTTTTCCTGGGATGTTTTTGGACTCCTCAGCCTGAGGTGTGAGAGAATCCAAGGGACAACAATACTCAGATTGTCTGGAATGTGTCTGTTTCAAACAATGTAAGTAGAGAAGAGGAACTTTGGGGACAAAAACCTGTGCAGTCACAATAGCATATATGAAATGCATTAACAGAATAACAGAGTTGGACCAACCCTCTGCACAAGCAAGAAACCCTATAACATTCTGGACAAACAGCTGTCCAATCTCTTATGAAAAGCCTCCAGTGATGGAGCATCCACAACATCTGAAGGCAAGCCATTCCACTAGTTAATTATTCTCACTGTCAGGAAATTTCTCCTTAGTTCTAGGTTGGTATTTTCACTGAATGTAACATTATGGCAAAATCCATGTATCTTTTCAGGAAAGTAACTGGGATGTACTGGAAAATTCTGCCCTTCCTTTTTGCCATCCAGGAAATCAACAAAGATCCCCTCCTCTTACCCAACCTCACCCTGGGTTACAACCTCCATGACAACTTTCGAGACAGAGGATTGACATTGGATGGTCTGTTGGATTTGCTTTCGACTGGAGAGGCCAATGTTCCCAATTACAGCTGTGGAAGGAAGATGAACATGCTGGTTCTCCTGGAAGAGACCAACTCTGACATATCCATCCTTATGGCTGCCATATTGGGCATCTACAAAATCCCACAGGTATAGAGCAAGTGCATGGCTGCAAGTTTATTCCACAGCAGTTCAAGGAGATTTCCTCCATAGAAATGTTAAGCATGGATTACGGTGTACAATTCATCTTTACATCCTCTTTCAGTCTCCCAAAGAGACAAGAATAAATACAGCCATAATTAACAGTTATCACTGAGTACAAAGATTAGTTCAAAATGTATGCTTGCTCAGATCTTGCCCTATGCAGACTTTCTGGAAGCATCAACTTTTTATAAAATGAGCTCTGGATTTCTTCTTAAACTTCCATTGATGACAGTTACATTCTCTGCATTTCTGATCCCCTATTAAATCCACCAAGGTAGGCTGCAATCTTCCAGCCACTACCTAAGCTCTGACATTATATTTTCAGGATCTCATACGTTGGCTTTGTAAAAACCCCAAATAAAACATAAATCTTCTTTTTGTTTCCAGATCAGCTACACTTTTATTTCACCTATCCTGAGTGATAAAACTCAGTTACCCTTTTTCTACCGGACTGTCCCCAAAGAAGATGCTCAGAACCTGGGGATTGTTAAACTGCTGCTGTATTTTCGGTGGATATTCATTGGTGTCTTTGCTGCAGACACTGATAATGGAGAACATTTCATTAGGACCTTCATTCCAGTGCTGGCTCAGAATGGCATCTGTGTTGTTTTTTCACAAATCATATTATTAAAAGCTGAGAATCACAAGTATCTGATTTCTGTTTTCAACATTTGGATCCAAATCAATGTATTTGTTTACTATTCAGAGTTTACATTCATAGAGGGAGCTTTTTTTCTAGAAAACATATTCAATTCCTTGAGAAAGCCTATTGTGGGGAAAGTTTGGATCACAACAGCTTTGTGGGATCTCACCATCGAATTATCATATAATACTCTTTCTTTCCGATATACCCATAGTATTTTTTCTTTCCTTATCCAGACCAGCCAAAGGACCAAATTTAATGATTTCATGGATTTCTATTTTTATATCGAAGCATTTATGGTTAAAAAATTTCACTGTTCATATGGAAAGCCTGCCGTGTCTGTGAAAGGCTGGACAAGGTGTACAGAGAAAGAGAATTTGGAGACTCTGCCTCAAGAGAAGATTGAAAAGATCTTCTCTCTAGATAGCTCCTTAACTTACAATGCCATCCAGATTGTGGCACATGCCTTAAATGTGGCCTATTCATCTCAATCCCAGAGGATAAGGATGGAGAGAAAAAGCAAACTGGAAGTCGAAAAGATCCAGCCATGGCAGGTATTCCCTTATAGGTTCCATGTGTATTGCTAAGGGTGACAGATAGATGATGAATGTCACAAAACACTCTCTAAGAAATGTGGAATCTGTTGAGAAAAAAATTATGAAACATTTTCTTTCATAAGATCCCTTGTCTTCCTCTTAATTTTTTCCTTTGGCCTCCAGAATTGCTGAATGGCAAATTATACATTGGCTGTGTTGTCACACACCACTACAATTCTTTTATCTCAGGTGCGTTAAGCTTTTCTTTCTTCAGATTCTAGAATCTGGTGCTTGTGGAAAGGGATTTTGGATTCTCTCCCAATATATTACAATGTAAGACAACATTGTACTTAATGGGGGTGAAGATTTGTTCTCCAAGCTTGTGGGTTGGTTTCTGAACATTTCATTACCAGGCTAGATAACATCTTCAGTGGAGTTAAGGGGATGTCAGCGTTGGTGTTCATCTGTTTATAAGGGTTTCAGATGTGGGTGTGTCATGTGAGGGTCTTGTGATGGGTCAGGTGTGAGTGAGAAGTGGGGGGCCTTGCATGGATTGGTTGAGGGTCTGTGCTGTCAGTGCCATCTCTGATTGGCTGTGTGGTTGATTTGGATTCTGAGGAGTTTGCAGGCTTGTTGTAGGTCAACTTGTCTGTTGATGGAATTGCTGGTGGAATGCAGGCTTCAATGAATTTACAAGTGTGGCGGGTGGTAGTGTGGCCGATTATTTTTGTGTTGCTCAAAATAATCAAACTGGTTTTGTTTGGTGTTATTTTTTAATTTATTTTTACTTTTTTTTTCAGGGTAGAATGGCTTCCTTTTATTTTTATTTTTTTATTTTTTGTAAAAAAAATTATTTTCAATTTTACAATACATAACAATCTTACAAATACTTCAGATAAAAAATAAAACAAATTGATACACGCCACATTCAGTCTTGCCCGCCCATTTCCCCCCAAACCGCATCCCACCTCAAACCAACTTACTTCTTTTCCTCTTTTTCTTCACTCACCCCCTCTCCTCCTTCACCTCAGCCTTCCTACATATTTCTCACCTTCTTCTCCTCCCTCTTGATGCGGTCCAGGGGAAATGCCCAAGCAGTTTCTCTCTCAAAATTAAAACATTAATATTATATACAATAAAACTATTTCTACTTTATCTGAACTACTTAAACTTCAGCCCATCCACCCCCACCCCCCTCCCCCCTGACCTCCCAGAGCAAAATACAGGATTATGCAAACATATTAAACATAATCTATTTAAGTTTACTAATTATACAATGAACAAAATCATTACAACCCTTAACTTTCTTCAAACTTTGACATCATAAGTTTATAAACAAAATCATTACTCATAGAATAATTTAGCCATTTCTGCTAAATTAGAAATCTTATATACCCATTCTTCTAAAGAAGGCGGAGTATCCTTCTTGCAATATTGACCCACCAGTAATCTTGCTGCTGTTATTAAATTCAACATTAAGATTAAAATCCATGAAAAATCCCAAAAGAAACAGTTGGGGAGTAAACTTTTTTTTTTATTGAGAATTTTTAAAAGTTTTTACAAATAACAAAAAAAGAACAATAAAAAACAAAAAAAAAACCAAAACAACCCTCACCCAACCCCTCCCAAACCACCCACTCCATCCCCCCCCCCGAGCTTCCCAGAGCTGAATATAGGCTTAATTAAAATTTTAAGAAACCTAAACAAGTTTTAACAACTTATAAAATAGTTAATAATAAAATATAAGTGACATAAACATTAAAAAGAAAAAATACTTAAAAAGGAAAAAAGAAAAGAAGAAAGAAAGAAACCCTCCTTCTAAAAATTCTTTGAATATTCCACCATATCTTAATCCAAAAAGCTTTTATATTTTTGCACGACCACCAAATATGATAATAGGTAGCGTCCAAACAGCCACATCTCCAACATTTAGGCTGTAAATCAGGGTACATAAGAGATATTTTTTGTGTATCAAGGTGCCATCTATAAAACATTTTATAAAAATTCTCCCTTAAGTTCTGGGCTTGTGTAAATTTAACATTCCTCACCCAGATAATTTCCCAGGAATCCAGTGGGATTGGTTCACCAAAATTTTGTGCCCATTTAATCATACAATCTTTGATTAATTCAGATTCTGAATCCAATTCCACTAGAACCCCGTAGATCCTCTTAATGTGAGTTTGTCTTTGATCCTTTACTTGTTTAAAAAGATTTTCATCTTCTCTAAGCCAGCCCATATTACAATCCATCTTCCATCTGTCCACTAATTGTCTATATTGAAACCATGAATAGGTAATATTTTCATATACTAAATCTTCCAAAGATTTTAACTGCCAATTTTGACCATCCCATCTAAGTAATTGTGTGTAAGAAACCCTATCCATTTTAACTCCTCTCCTTATCCCCTCTATCGCATGCCAAGGTATAGCCATAAAGGTATTTTAAAATCACTCTTATAATACTTCCTCCAAACCCGAAGTAAAGAGATCCTTATAATATGTGATTTAAAAACTCGATCCACTTTTTTATTAAAAATTAAGTAGGCATGCCATCCAAAAAGTAAATCCCAACCCTCCAGATGGAGTATTTCTACATTTGTTAAGTTTACCCAATCACTAATCAATGTTAAGGCCACAGCATCATAATATAATTTCAAATTCGGCACCTTGAGTCCACCCCTCTCACGAAAATCTTGCATAATTTTAAGCTTTACCCTTGGTTTTTTCCCTGCCCAAATAAATTTATTAATGCCTTTCTGCCATTCATTTAAGTTAAGCTCATTCTTTAAAATAGGTAGCATTTGAAACAAAAAAAGAAATTTTGGTAGGACATTCATTTTAATCACTGCAATTCTACCCATAAGAGATAGCTGTAACTTATCCCAATTCTTCAAATCTTTCTGTACCCTGATCCACAACTTTTCATAATTATTCTTGTACAATTTTACATTAGAAACAGATAAAGAACCCCCAAATATTTTACCTTATCAACAACTTCAAAATCTGTTAAATTAACCAAAATCTGCTTGTCCCGGTTAATCATGTTTTTAGGTAATATTTTAGTCTTATTATTATTAATTTTAAAACCCGAAACACATCCATATTGATGAATCAATTGTAGTAACTTTACTACAGAATAAGTGGGTTGAAACAGAGTAACCACCAAGTCATCTGCAAAAGCTCTTAACTCAGTGGTTCTCAAGCTGTGGGTCGGGACCCTATTTGGGGTCGAATGACCATTTCACGGGGGTCGCCAACCCACGCTGTCCGCCATTTTTTTCCCTTTTCCCTAGCTGTCCTACTCCCCCTTATTGGTGGCCACACCCACTTGGGGGTCACCACAACATGGGGAACTGTATTATGGGGTCACAGCATTAGAAAGGTTGAGAACCACTGTCTTAACTTATATTCTTTTTTGTTAATTTGTATTCCTTTTATTTCCTGCGACTCTCGAATTTTAATCAACAAAATTTCCAATGTTAAGACAAACAATAACGGTGACAATGGACATCCCTGTCTTGTACCTTTTTCTATTGTAAAAACCTCTGACAAACCCCCATTGACAATAGGTTGTGCTGTTTGTTTTTGATATATAGCACCTAGAGCTTGTGATATTTTTTCTCCAAAATTCATCTCCTCAATTAATCTTAACATAAACTGCCAATTCAGTTGGTCAAAGGCTTTTTCAGCATCTAAAAATATCAGCCCTGCAGAGATTTGGTTATTCTTATCTAAATATTCTAATAAGTTAATAATTTGTCTAACATTATTTTTCATATACCTTCCGGTTATAAAACCCGATTGATCCTTATGTATAAGCTGCTGCAAAACCCTCATAAACCTATTAGCTAAAATTTTTGCAAAAATTTTATAATCCACATTTAAGAGAGATATAGGCCTATAATTCTTTGGTAAGGTAAGATCTTGATCCTCTTTTGGAATTAAGGATATAAAAGCACTGCGCCATGACGGAGGAATCTCTGAACCCTGTAATATATTATTAAAAAGCTCACATAAAGGTTGAGTCATCTCTTCTACTAAGGTTTTATAGTAAATGGACGTCAAACCATCCGTACCCGGCGCTTTACCTAATTTTAATTGCTTAATAACTGTCACAATTTCCTCATTAGTAATTAAACCATTGATTTCTTGTTTCTGATCTTCTGTTAGTTTAGAAAAGTTAGCCTCACTTAAATAATTATTTATATCTAAAATTTGTACATTAGTACTCTTATATAATTTCTGATAATAATCTAGAAAAGATTTCTTGATCAACTCTTTCTGATACACTAATTTACCGTTATAATTTATTTTATCTATAATTCTCTGTCTCTGTTTCTTTCTTAGTTGATAGGCCAACCATCTCCCTGGTTTATTAGCGTTACAAAATGTATTTTGTTTCATAAACATTAGGTTAGTTGCGGCTTGATCAACCATCAACATATTAAATTGTGTTCTTAACAGCTTTATAGCTTCTTTAACCTTTTCATCTGAAGGATTTAAAATCAAAAACTTCTCTTTTAGTTTAATCTCATCTTCCAATTCTTTACGTTTCTGAGTCTGCCTTTGTGTATAAACATTATTCATCTTTATCAAGATCCCACGCATGAAGGCTTTACCTGCATCCCATACCATTAATATTGATGTACCCTTATACATATTTAAAGCAAAGTAATCCTTTAAGCACTCCTTTAATTTTTGAACATTTTTTTCTTGTTTAAATAAGTTCTCATTCACCCTCCAGGATCTCCTCTCCACTTTTTTGACAACCAATTCCATCCAAACTGGACTATGATCCGTCAGTGACCTAGGAAAAATTTACATTCTTTACCCTATTATATAGGTCTGTTGTAATAAAAAAAAATCAATCCTTGAAAAAGATTGGTGTCTATCTGAGAAGAAGGTAAAATCTCTCTCCTCTTGGTTACGTTCACGCCAATAATCCCTCAACTCCCAGTCCTCTTTCAAGTCAAAAAAGGCTTTAGGTAATTTAGCCTGTTTGAAGAAAGTAGAAGAACCTTTTTTGTCCTTTTGTGTATTTAGCCATGTCTGCTAAATTAGAAACCTTAAATACACATTCTTCTAAAGAAGGCAGAGTATCCTTCTTCCAATATTGACCCACCAGTAATCTTGCTGCTGTTATTAAATTCAACATTAAGATAGTTTCTTTAACATTAAAGTCCACGAAAATTCCCAAAAGAAACAGTTGGGGAGTAAACTTAATCTTCCTTTTAAAAACCTTTTGAATGTTCCACCAAATCATAATCTAGAAGGCTTTAATAACTTTACAGGTCCACCAAACATGAAAATAGGTTGCATCCAACCAACCACATCTCCAACATTTAGGTTGCAGGTTCGAGTACATACAAGACAACTTTTTAGGATCCAATGCCATCTATAAAACATTTTGTAAAAATTTTCCCTCAAATTCTGGGCCTGCGTAAATTTAACATTTCTAGTCCAAATTTCCTCTCATAAGCACTCATAATTATTCTTATACAATTTTCCATTAGATGTTGTAATATAAACTCCTAAATACTTAACCTTATTAACTATTTCATAACCGGTTGTTTCAGCTATAAAATCTTTTCCCTTCCTAGACATATTTTTCAATAATATTTTAGTTTTATTCTTATTTACCTTAAAACCAGAGACCTGTCCATACTGTACTAAAATTTCAACCAAATCTTTGACCGAATCTGTTGGATGGGATAATGTCACAACCAAATCATCAGCAAAAGCTCTCAGCCTATAATCAATCAATTTTACTTATTTTTATTCCTTTTAATCTAGATGAATCTCGAATTTTAATAAGTAAAATCTCAATTGTTAATACAAATAACAAGGGGGATAAAGGACAACCCTGTCTTGTAGCTTTTCCTATTTTAAATACGTCTGTTAATCCCCCATTAATTATAATTTGTGCCAATTGTTGTTGATAAATGGCCTTGAGAGCAGACAAGAATTTATCTCCAAAATCCATTTCCTCTACAACTTTCAATAGAAAATTCCAATCTAATTGATCAAAAGCTTTCTCAGCATCTATAAATATTAAAGCAGCAGGGATTTGGTTGTTCTTATCCAAATACTCTATTAAATTAACAATTTGTCTTACATTGTTTTTCATTTATCTCCCCATTATAAATCCAGATTGGTCGGTATGAATCAATTGTTTCAAAACCTGCATTAATCTATTTGCCAATATCTTCGCAAAAATCTTATAATCTGTATTTAAAAGAGATATAGGCCTATAATTTCTAGGTTGGGACAGATCCTGGTCATCCTTTGGAATTAATGATATGAAGGCCGTTCTCCAGGATGGAGGTAATTCTGCTCCAGATAAAATATCATTAAAAAGTACCTTTAATGCTTCTATCATTTCTTCAGATAACATCATCTAATAAATCGCTGTTAACCCATCAGTACCTGGAGTCTTACCAATCTTCAATTGTTTAATTGCAAAAATAATCTCTTCAGAAGTAATTAAACCATTAATCCCATCACGTTGATCCCTCATAAGTCTAGGAAAATGTGCTCCCTGTAAATATTTTTCTACATCTGAAGTTTGTATACTTTCACTAGCATATAATTTAGAATAAAAATCTAAAAAAGACTTTTTAATCAAATTTTTTGGGTAGGCTTCTTTACCTTTATAAAGTATTTTATCTATAATCCTATAATTGTTTGGTGTTGATGTGGATAGATATTAAGGATTTGGGATCATGACATTTGACTGCCAGCCAGTGTTCATGGATCCTATTTTGTAATTGATATGATGTTTGTCCCATGTAGATTTGGTTGCAATGGTTATGGTTGATTCTGTAGATTACATTGTTTCTTTCATTCTTCTATATCTTGGTTCTGGATAATTCCTGGCAGAGTGTTGTTGTGGGTTTTTGGGCTATTGCTATTCGTAGGGGTTAGAGAATTCTGGCTGTCATTTTGACATCCCTTTTCTATAGAGTAGAGTTAGTTTTTGCGTGATGGTTGGCTATGTGCTATGTTGTGGTTTGGGTGCTGTGTGTTGGAATACGATTTTTTTGGGGGGGGGATAGCTCTTATGGAGAAAGACAGCAAGCAGCTATTTCTCTTCCACTTTTCTTAGTGTTGTGGTGCTTCTGAAGAGGGTCTGGAAACAGCTTCTTTTGGGTGCAGTGGGTGGTTGCTTGGGAAGCTGAGGATCTGGCCCATGTGTGTAGGTTTGCAGTAGACATTGGTTTCCAGTTCTCCGTTGTCTAGTCTCCTTATGTCAATGTTGAGGAATGGGAGTCTGTTGTCTGTTTCCTCTTTGTGTGTGAATTTGATCCCAGGGAATATGTTATTGAGTAGATGGCGTGTTTCCTCAATTTGGGAGCATTTGATGATGAAGTTTTCATCAACATAGCTTGTCCAAAATTTTGGTTGAATGGTGGGTATAGCTATAGATGCAAGTTGTTGCATGCTCCTTCTGCTATTAGGCCTGATATGGTAATCCCATCATGGTACCTTGTACTTGGTTATTTATTAATTGCACTTAATATTACAGTTATCAGTGTATATCCTGTTAAATCACCCAAAGAGCGCCAGAATCAATATTTAAGCTTTCCCTCAGAATCAGTGTTCATATTTTCTTCAGATAACAAGATCACTCAGATCTTAGCATGTTGTTATGGTTCCAGGTAATGAAACACTTCAAAGAACTTCCAAGCATTGATTTTCCTAAAAGTCATTTATTGTTACAAAATGTCAGCACAGGCATAACAGAGTCTTTATGCTAAGATCTGAGTTCTCTTCCTCTGAGCAGTTAAATGATCAGCATGTTCCCTCCCTAAATTAGCTATCCTATATCCCATTATCCAATTAGCCCAGAGGACAGAGATTCACTTCCGTTCCTTTTCCCTGGCTTCTGAATTAACTCTAAAAATACCAGACAGTTCTGCATATTTTGTCAAAGCAAGAATATTCAATATTAGCAGCGTTGACAAAGTACATGGGACAGTCAATTGCAAATATTGACATTTGCTTTCCAATTTCCTAAAGCCAATTAATATTTCCAGGACTGAGTTGTACAAACTGATGCTGTGTCTTCTACACTGCTCCATCTTCTCTCTTGTGGAATCACAATGCAGGATCCAAAATAAATAATCAAGGCTCAGTGCAGTGCTTGTTATTCAGTGTGCGCAGGGGAAATTCCCACCAATTGGGTACTTTTCAGGAGAAAACATTATCAGGCTGCTTTTGGAAGTGATCTCCTGGTTAAGCCTAATTTCCATGTTTTCATGTTCCTGTGTCTGGCAGTATTATTTAGCATTTTAGGATTCATTATTAGCCTTTAAGTGAGGATGTTATTAGCATTTTAGTTTGCCAGTGTTGATCTCCTTTCAGACTTTAGAAAGAATGCTTTTCTTCTGTTTTTTTCTATGGGAAAAAATCTAGCCTTTTCAGCAACTGAACCTTAGACAGTATATTCTGAAAGTAATTGAATAGACTTGCAAGTTTTAAGTAAGAAACAAATCAAGCCTGGAGAGGGCATGATGTAACCCATAAATTTACCATATGTGGAATGTAATCTCTCATCAATGGTTTCTATTGTTCAGTTGTCTCGGGTAATATATGTCATTCATTCTTTCCTTAGTTTCTTTCTGATTTATCACATATACCAAATTTTTGAATCATTTGTTTCTGTGCCCTATCAAAAGACTTGGACCACCCACTGTTCCCAAAAATATTTTTCACTGTGATTTATATTGTTGGGTAGGGGTGAAAAGGCTAATTTTGCAAAAGAAAAAATGTTTTTAATCTCTCAAATTCAGAGAAATTTTCTTTTTTTTTTAATTGAAAATTTTTTAAATTTTACAAAAAAGTTCCCTTCCCCGAACCGTCCCCACCCTCCCCTACCCTCCCCCGAACTTCCCAGAGCTGAATACAGGCTTAATTGAAATTTAAGAAAAAATCTTAAAACACATATAAACCATAAGCAAATCTAAAAGCATTAATTAAACAAATTATAAAATAGTTAACGACAATATATAAAAAAAACAAGAAGAGAGAAAGAAAAGAAACAGAAAAAGAAAAAAGAAAATTAAAAAAGAAAATTAAAAATTAAAAAAAATATCTATAAAGTATCTTAAATATGAATTATTCAAAAACTAAATAATATTTTTTTATATCCAACTTATATTGTATGAAATCTATCCATCTTTTCCATACCAGGAGATACTTCTCTTGCGATTGATCTTTCAAGAAAGCCGAAATCTTTGCCATTTCCGCCAAGTAGGAAACTTTAAGAAACCATTCTTGCAAAGTAGGCAAAGATTCCTTCTTCCAACATTGCCCTACTAACAACCTGGACGCTGTAATTAAATTTAACATTAATATAGTCTCTTTACTATCACAATAAGAAACAATATCTAACAAAAACAATTGTGGAGTAAATTTTATCCTTCTTCTAAAAATTCTTTGAATATTCCACCATATCTTAATCCAAAAAGCTTTTATATTTTTACATGACCACCAAATGTGGTAATAAGTAGCATCCAAACACCCACATCTCCAACATTTAGGTTGCAAGTCAGGATACATATGAGACATTTTTTGTGGATCAAGGTGCCATCTATAAAACATTTTATAAAAATTTTCCCTTAAATTTTGGGCTTGTGTAAATTTGACATTCCTCACCCAAATAATCTCCCAGGTATCTAATAGGACCGGTTAATCAAAATTTTGTGCCCATTTAACCATACATTCTTTAACTAATTCTGCTTCTGAATCCAATTCTACTAAGACCCCATAAATTCTTTTGATATGAGTTCATCTTTGATCTTTTATTTGTTTTAACAAATTCTCATCCTCTCTAAGCAAACACACATTACAATCTATCTTCCACCTCTCCACTATTTGTCTATACTGAAACCATGAATAGATAATGTTTTCTTGTGTTAAATCTTCCAAAGATTTTAATTGCCAATTTTTACCATCCCATCTAAGTAATTGTGCATAAGAAACACTATCCATCTTGACTCCTCTCCTTATCCCTTCTATCGCATGCCATGGTATAGCGACTGGGAAGGAGGCAGGCTCTGAGTAGATGGAGGAAAATTCATTGTCAGAAAATTCTATTTATTTATTTTATATCCAGTCTTTATTATTTTTATAAACATTTCTCTATGCCTGTGAAATGGATAGGAATGAGGTCAAGAAGGTAAGCAGGAGAGATATGGGGAGGATGTGTGTGTAAGCCATTCAGTGTTACCTCGCATCATGAGATGAGCAGCATATAAATTTGATAAATAAATACATAAATAAATAAAGTAGGAGTATTGGCTTTCAGTAAGTGAAAGGATGTTTCTTACATCACTTGCTTCTACCTCTGCAGATATACTGTGTGGGGTAGAGGCAATGGGGCAGACTGACAAAATGTTTCTCATGATATCACCTGGGTCTTATCTCAAGATTCAGATACAAAAGGTCAGGGTTGTATGGTGACACCACAATCCCCTTTTCATTTCCTCACCACTGTGATTTACAGTAGATATTTATGGAAGCAAAGTATTTAGGACTCAGGGTGAAATGCTCTTCATCAGACTATCATTTTGGCAGAGAGGTTCAGATAGACTTTTCTACCTGTTGGATCAGTATGAGACAACCAGAGATGTCTCATGTTGGATATCTCTCTCTGAGGTTATATAATAGACATATGAAACACAAAGCCCGGGGCCCGGATTCAGCCCGCAAAGTGGTTTCATGTGGCCTGTGAAGCCATCCTGGAAACAGTGAGGGAACAGCCCCCTCTGCCTTGGCTCTGGCCCAGGCTAGCCGGGAGCCAATGTACAATTTTGTGGTGGCCATCTATGCTGAAATGTATTCAGTCTTATCTCCATAAGCCCCCCCCCCCGCATGGCCTGAGAGGAACAGTGAGGCTCCTCCAGTGGACCGTGCCTTGGCACTTGCCCCAGTCCCACCCCCTTCTGCCAGAGACCTTCAGAACTGTCCCACTCCTGCCCAGGCCCTCACAGGCACCCTTGATGCGAATGGGGTAGAGCTGGCCACATCCACCCAGTAGGCCACACCTACTCCATCCACACCTACCCAGTAGGCCACACCCACCCTGGCCACACCCACCTGCCCCCCTGAGGGCAACTGCAATGCAGATGCGGCCCTCAATTAAATTGAGTTTGACACCCCTGTTATATAACAAGGGAGAAGGTTCTTAGAGGCTTTTTATTTTCCTTGACTCTTTCAGATAAAAAGGAGCATGTCACATGGTTGGATGGATGGATGGATGGATGGATGGATGGATGGATGGATAGATGGATGGACGGACATCTATTTGAATCATATGCATTCAATTCCAGCATGGGAATAAAAGTAAAGCATCTACCCTAAAACATAAAGATCTGAATAATAAGGAACGCACAGTAAGTCTAAGGCAACATCAGCCTCAAAAGTCCACAATAAGAAAAAGGTAACCATAACTTCATCTAAGCAAAAACACAGCATCATAAAATAAGCATCACTTATAATAACATGAAAGAAAACCAACTGGAAATCAACCAAGCAAAATGACAGGTGTCCCAAATGACCACAGAACAACTTGGTCTTAGAAGATGCTTTCTAGGAATCCATTATATTGAGTTATATCAGGACTTCTTCAATTGAATTCCCAGCTCACCCTGCAGGGAGGACTTTGCAAAACTTCTACATCTCCAGATAATTATTAGTAGAATGATAGTGATTTCTTTCTTGCATTCATGCTAAATGTCAAGAGATTCTTCTCTCCTCCAGAGATTCTCTGGAGCGGATCAACAGACTCAGGAGCAATACATAGTAATGTTTGGCATCATGAAAGTTAGTGCATAAATTGTCTTGTTACCTTGGGAAGCTGGCCTGAGCTTCATGGCCACCAGGAGGTCTTCTGTTGTGTTGACCCATGTTCCCATCATTTGGGAAGTCTTCTCTGGACTTCATACTATATTAGAAAAGTCAGTCTTGCTGCTATCTGCTTTCAACTTCTCCAAACTTCTTCTGCTCTTCTGATTCTGAGATCAGATGCAAGGCGGGGAACTCCTTCAGTTAAACCAGAAATGGACCCTCTACTTCTGCTTCTGATGGAGCTTTTGTTGCCCCAGGCAGCCTGTGGGATGCTCAGCACCAGGTGCTTCTTGACTTTGGAGAGGGATGCAAGAGACCCACTCAATCATTACAGGCCAGGAGACCATCTCATCAGTGGACTCTTCTCTGCAACAAATACTCTACAATCTGAGCTGCAAAATTTCAGTTTGAGTCCTTCTAAAATGTTTCATCGGTAAGTTACATAATGTTCAATGATGTTATATTATGTTGCCTTTGAGAAAGAAATTGGTTGAAGGAAAGCAGTTAGGTTTTAATTAATTAGATCTATAGTTACGTCTGTATCACTGCTTTTTTGTAAAAGAAAAATAGGTGCCGGAACTCACACATGTCACACAACCCGCCTTGCCTACCCTACAAATTTCCATCCCAAAAAGGTGCCGGAACTCCGTTCTGGGCATTCTATGAGAAAAAATGCCCTGGTCTGTATACAAACAGCATGAAGTGGAACACATTCAGCAGATAAAACAAAAGTATGCTTTAAAGCTCAGCAGCCTTGTCCAACTGATCTCTAAATAATAATAATAATAATAATAATGACAGCAACAAATAAAGACAGCAACAGATAGTAAGTGCTGCCTATGCAAACAAGCTGAAGAAACAGTGGATCACTTGGTAAGCTGTTGCAAGAAGATTGCACAAACTGATTACAAGCAGCCGCATGACAAAGTAGCAACAATGGTGCATTGGAAGATCTGCAAAAAATATCATTTGCCTGTAAGCAAAAACTGGTGGGATCATAAAATAGAGAAAGTCATAGAAAATGATAAATTAAACTGCTCTGGGACTTCAGAATTCAAACAGACAAGCACCTGCAACATAACACCCCAGACTTAACAATTGTCGATAAGAAAGACAAAAAAGTCTGGATAGTGGACGTGGCAGTGCCTGGAGATAGCAGAATAGAAGAGAAAGAACTGGAGAAGATAACAAAATACAAAGACCTACAAATAGAAATAGAAAGACTGTGGAAAAAGCAAGCAAGGGTAGTACCAATAGTCATAGGCTCCTTGGGTGCAATCCCAAAACAACTGGAGCACCACTTGAACACCATTGGCATTGACAAATTCGCTATTAGTCAATTGCAAAAGGCGGCCTTACTAGGAACTGCTTCCATCCTGCGACGATATCTGTAATACCATCAAACATCCACATCTGCCTATCCCAGGTCCTGGGTAAGGACTCGATAGGTAGACAAAATGCCAAATCCAGTCTGAACATCTGGCTGACTGTGCGATGATCGATAATAATAATAATAATAGAGTTGGAAGGGACCTTGGAAGTCTTCTAGTCCAACCCCCTGCTCAGGCAGGAAACCCTATAACCATTTTAGACAAATGGCTGTCCAGTCTCTTCTTAAAAACTTCCAGTGTTGGAGCACCTACAACTTCTGCAGGCAAGTTGTTCCACTGATTAATTGTTCTAACTGTCAGGAAATTTCTCCTTAGTTCTAGGTTGCTTTTCTCTTTGGTTTGTTTCCATCCGTTGCTTCTTGTCCTGCCTTCAGGTGCTTTGGAAAACAGCTTGGCTCCCTCTTCTTTGTGGCAACTGCTGAGATATTGGAGCTCTGCTATCATGTCACACACACACACACCCCATCCTTCTCTTCATTAAACTAGACATACCCAATTCCACCAACTGTTCCTTATATGGAACACATTCAGCAGATAAAACAAAAGTATGCTTTAATGCTCAGCACCCTTGTCCAACTGATCTCTACATGGACAACTTACTTTCATCTCTCAAGGTGATTAGCTTGGGAAGTCATGGTTATGATCTCAGCATGTCCATCAAAGAAAAGGACAGGATTCTCTAATTGGTTAGTTCTGATCAATCTCAGTTGAGAAAAAAGACTATCCCTCTCTTAATGCAGCCCAGCACTGTGTTGGCTTTTTTGGCAGCTGCAGCACACTGCTATCTCATATTTAAGTGATTGTCCACTAGGACTCTGAGATCCCTCTCACAATTACTACTATTGAGCAAGGTGCCACCTATGCTGTACTTGTGCATTTGGTTTTTCTTGCCTAAATGTAGAACCTTACTTTTTTCACCATTTAATTTCATTTTGTTAGATAGCACCCAGTGTTCAAGTCTGTCCAGGTCCTCCTGTATCTTAAGCCTGTCTTCTGGAGGGTTGGCTATTCCTGCCAGCTTGGTGTCATCTGCAAATTTGATGAGTTCCCCATCTATCCCCTCATCCAAATCATTGATGATTCTCTATATTCTATTTCCCTATCTCATTCATACATACAGCAGACTCATACACACATACATGCACATTATAAAAATATAACCTGTATATTATAGTCCTTTGAGTGAATCTCAATTCCTGTTCCTACATGGTAAGGTCCATGCTTGCTTCTGAGCTGCATTTTCAGACATAGTTTGCCATAATCTTTTCCTGGGATGTTTTTGGACTCCTCAGCCTGAGGTGTGAGAGAGAGTCCAAGGGACAACAATACCCAGATTGTCTGGAATGTGTCTGTTTCAAACAATGTAAGTAGAGAAGAGGAACTTTGGGGACAAAAACCTGTGCAGTCACAATAGCATATATGAAATGCATTAACAGAATAACAGAGTTGGACGAGACCTTGGAGGTCTTCTAGACCAACCCTCTGCACAAGCAGGAAACCCTATAACATTCTGGACAAACAGCTGTCCAATCTCTTATGAAAAGCCTCCAGTGATGGAGCATCCACAACATCTGAAGGCAAGCCATTCCACTAGTTAATTATTCTCACTGTCAGGAAATTTCTCCTTAGTTCTAGGTTGGTATTTTCACTGAATGTAACATTATGGCAAAATCGATGTATCTTTTCAGGAAAGCAGTTATGTTGTACTGGAAAATTCTGCCCTTCCTATTTGCCATCCAGGAAATCAACAAAGATCCCCTCCTCTTACCCAACCTAACCCTGGGTTACAACCTGCATGACAACTTTCGAGACAGAGGATTGACATTGGATGGTCTGTTGGATTTGCTTTCGACTGGAGAGGCCAATGTTCCCAATTACAGCTGTGGAAGGAAGAGGAACATGCTGGTTCTCCTGGAAGAGACCAACTCTGACATATCCATCCTTATGGCTGCCATATTGGGCATCTACAAAATCCCACAGGTATAGAGCAAGTGCATGGCTGCAAGTTTATTCTACAGCAGTTCAAGGAGATTTCCTCCATAGAAATGTTAAGCATGGATTACGGTGTACAATTCATCTTTACATCCTCTTTCAGTCTCCCAAAGAGACAAGAATAAATACAGCCATAATTAACAGTTATCACTGAGTACAAAGATTAGTTCAAAATTTATGCTTGCTCAGATCTCGCCCTATGCAGGCTTTCTGGAAGCATCAACTTTTCAGAAAATACGCTCTGGATTTTTTTATATATATATATATAAATTTTTACAATTTTACAATAAAAAAAACCCTTCCCCAATCCCTCCAACCCTCCCCAAAACCCTCCCCCCTTCTTCCCAGAGCTGAATACAGGGTTAACTAGAACTTAAAAGAAAAAACTTTTAAACTCAAATAAACCTCAAAGAAATATAATTACATTCAATAAACGAATTATTAAGTACTTTAACTCCATTATGTATGAAAAACAGAAAGAGAAAAAGAAGAAAGAAAAGAAAAAAAACCTTCTTCCAATACTATCCTATTAACAACCATACCGCTATAATTAAATTTAACATTAAAATAATTTCTTTGTCATTACAATCCTACCAATTTACCATTATAATTTATTTTATCTATAATTCACAACTTCTGTTTCTTTCACAATTAATAAACAATCATCTCCCTAACTTAATAACATTACAAAATATCATATTTCATATAAAGTAAATTAATTGGAATCTAGTCCACTATTAAAATATTATAAACTTTAAGTATAAATTATTAAAAAAGCTAAACAATATTTTCTAATATCATACTTATATTATATAAAGTTTATCCATCTTTCTTTATCATCACAATCAAAAACACACATATAAGCGTTACTTATACCATTGAAATTCCCTTATACATATTTAAAACAAAATATTCCTTTAAATGCTCCTTAAGTTTCTAAGCATACACTTCTTATCTAAAGTTTTCATTCAGTCTCCATAATCTTCTCTCCTCTTTTCCAATGACCAGTTCCATCCGCAATGGGCTGTAATCTGTCAATAACCTTAGAACAATCTTTACATTCTTTACCCATCTCTCTTATCCAATAACCTCGAGAAAGCTGCTTGAAGATTTGCCGTTGAAGATTGCACCAAAGAACTCTTAGGTCTTGCTTCTCCCACAGACTCAGAAACAAATTCTTGTAATACTTCTTTAACCTCCTTTTTCTGTTGTTCCTTTTCCTTGCGTTTGTATGCTGCCCAAGTCATTCTCTGCTCCTTCATCTCGACTTGTTGAGACCCCTCAGTCTGTAGTTTTCCAACTTCCATCAATACAGCTTCTTCAGACTGCTGTTCTACCTTCTTCTCTTCCAAAACTTTAAACATTATAGGTGGTGATGAGCGTGCTCCCAGGACCGAAGTATAAAACTCCTTTGCTTTAAAAACAGTATTAAGTCTATGACGTATCCTCGCATAGCTCACCACTATTCCAATTGGAATATCCCATCTAAAAGGCATCTGCTTCTTTTTAAGTTCATCTGCTAAAAAAGCAAACTCCTTTCTTCTATTTAAAATTTTAGATGGGATCTCCTTTAAAATTATAACATCTTGTGCAGCAATCTGAAACCTCTTATTGTAAAAAGCTTGTATAATTTCATTGCGCAGGGATCTTTTCCCAAAGTAAATTACCACATCCCTTGGCAAATTTCTTTGCTTTGCAACCCAAGAGTTGACTCTAAATATTTTTTTCAATTTCTCTGAATATTTCCTCTTTTTCTCTATCCAAAATCACAGCAAAGTCATTTGCAACCATCTCTCTCAGATCTCCTTGCAAATTTTCTCTCAAGCCTCTGATTCTTAAAGCGAATTCCATCTCTCTATATTGAAACATAAGAATCTCATCTTGTGAATTTTCCATCTTTTTTTCCATGCCTTGAAATTTTTCCTCCAATACCTCCACTTTATCTGCAACTTCTTCAACACAAAAATCCAACTTTTCAACAACAGAAGCATATCCTCTTAAAGCCAAAACTATATCTTGCCTCAAGATCCTGTTACTCTCCACTAAAATCTCTTTCACTTCTCCCCTAATTTGAGATATAACATTTCCCATTACATCTTGCAAATCTTTTACCGTTAATGACTGTGCAAGAGGAGAAGGTAATAATGTTAATTTAAGTTGTTGCGCTGGTAATATCGCCGAAGAAGAAGCCACCTTAGGAACTGTGGAAATTACTTGGCGCTTTGAAGCCATCTTAAAAGAAAAAAAATTGTTTCTTCTTTCCTCCTTCTTAAAAAGTACAAAAAAAAGAAAAAAAAGAATTAAAACAAAGAGAGGGAGATTAACTCCAAAAACCCAAATCCTCCTTCAAAAAAATCATTGTAATAAGAAAAAAAAATAGGAAAAGAAAAGAAAAAAGAAATAATTAAATAGACAAAATTTGTTCCGTCTCCTTAAAAAAAAAAAAACTTCAAATCGCCATTTTACTTTCCCTCTCAACAAAGGAAAAAAGAGAAAATGAAAGTAAATCTTTAAACTTAAAATCCAAACTTAAAATCCAAATAAAATCAAAAAATAAAATCCTCTAATCAGCTCTGTCCGCATTTTAAATAACTCACCAGTTCTCTTTAAGCGCAGAGGTGGGAGCGGCGTCTTGCTTTCTCCTGAACAACAAGGGACAAAGGCACCTGAGAAGCGGAGACACCCTGAATTCTGTGGGAGCACGCCTTTCACCCCAAAAGAAAACTCTTTTGGGGATTTCAGAGGCTCTACCACTATTCAGGGTGAAACTCCCCTCCCTCCCTTGGCCCGGGAAGGAGGTTTTAAACCGCAGAACAGCTGATGCCTGCTGTTCTCAGCGGTTTTAACGCTGTCTCAGGAGGACGGCTACAAAGTAGCCGCCAGCGCCAGCGCTACACAACTGGAAGAGCCATGAGCTCTGTATTTCTTCTTAACCTTCCATTGATGACAGTTACATTCTCTGCATTTCTGATCCCCTATTAAATCCACCAAGGTAGGCTGCAATCTTCCAGCCACTACCTAAGCTCTGACACATTTTCAGGATCTCATATGTTGGCTTTGTAAAAACCCCAAATAAAACATAAATCTTCTTTTTGTTTCCAGATCAGCTGCACTTTTAGTTCACCTATCCTGAGTGATAAAATTCAGTTACCCTTTTTCTACCGGACCACCCCCAAAGAAGATACTCAGAACCTGGGGATTGTTAAACTGCTGCTGTATTTTGGGTGGATATTCATTGGTGTCTTTGCTGCAGACACTGATAATGGAGAACATTTCATTAGGACATTCATTCCAGTGCTGGCTCAGAATGGCATCTGTGTTGTTTTTTCACAAATCATATTATTAAAAGCTAAGAACCACAAGTATCTGGTTTCCGTTTTCAACATGTGGATCCAAATCAATGTATTTGTTTACTATTCAGAATTTACATTCGTAGAGGGAGCTTTTTTTCTAGAAAACATATTCAATTCCTTGAGAAAGCCTATTGTGGGGAAACTTTGGATCACAACAGCTTTGTGGGACCTCACCTTCGAATTATCGTATAATACTTTTTCTTTCAGATATACCCATAGTATTTTTTCTTTCCTTATCCAGACCAGCCAAAGGACCAAATTTAATGATTTCAAGGATTTCTATTTTTATATCGAAGCATTTATGGTTAAAAAATTTCACTGTTCATATAGAAAGCCTGCCTTGTCTGTGAAAGGCTGGACAAGGTGTACAGAGAAAGAGAACTTGGAGACTCTGCCTCAAGAGAAGATTGAAAAGATCTTCTCTCTAGATAGCTCCTTAACTTACAATGCCATCCAGATTGTGGCACATGCCTTAAATGTGGCCTATTCATCTCAATCCCAGAGGATAAGGATGGAGAGAAAAAGCAAGCTGGAAGTTGAAAAGATCCAGCCATGGCAGGTATTCCCTTATAGGTTCCATGTGTATTGCTAAGGATGACAGATAGATGATGAATGTCAAAAAATTCTCTAGGAGAAATGTGGAATATGTTGAGAAAAAAATTATGAAACATTTTCTTTCATAAGATCCCTTATCTTCCTCTTAATTTTTTCCTTTGGCCTCCAGAATTGCTGAATAGCAAATTATACATTGGCTGTGTTGTCGCACCCCACAATTCTTTTATCTCAGGTGTGTTAAGCTTTTCTTTCTTCAGATTGTAGAATTTGGTGCTTGTGGAAAGGGATTTTGGATTCTCTCCCAATATATTACAATGTAAGACAACATTGAACTTAATGGGGATGAAGATTCGTTCTCCAAGCTTGTGGGTTGGTTTCTGAACATTTCATTACCAGGCGAGATAATATCTTCTGTGGAGTTTAGAGGATGTCAGCGTTGGTGTTCATCTGTTTATAAGGGTTTCATGTTTGGGTGTGTCATGTGAGGGTCTTGTGATGGGTCAGGTGGGAGTGAGAAGTGGGGGGCCTTGCGTGGGTTGGTTGAGGGTCTGTGCTGTCGGTGCCATCTCTGACTGGCTGTATGGTTCATTTGGATTCTGAGGAGTTTGCACGCTTGTTCTAGGTCAACTTGTCTGTTGATGGAATTGCTGGTGGAATGCAGGCTTCAATGAATTCACGAGTGTGACGGGTGGTAGTGTAGCCGAATTTTTTTGTGTTCCTCAAATGAAACTGGTAATGTTTGGTGTGGATAGATATTAAGAATTTGGGATGATGACATTTGACTGCCAGCCAGTGTTCATGGATCCTATTTTGTAATTGATATGATGTTTGTCCCATGTAGAATTGGTTGCAAGGGTTATGGTTGATTCTGTAGATTACATTGTTTCTTTCATTCTTCTGTATCTTGGTTCTGGATAATTCCTGGCAGAATGTTGTTGTGGGTTTTGGGCTATTGCTATTCCTAGGGGTTAGAGAATTCTGGCTGTCATTTTGACATCCCTTTTGTATATGGTAGAGTTAGTTTTTGCGTGATGGTTGGCTGTGTGCTATGTTGTGGTTTGGGTGCTGTGTGTTGGAATACGAATTTTTTTTTTTTTGGATAACTGTTATGGAGAAAGACAGCAAGCAGCTAATTCTCTTCCACTTTTCTTAGTGTTGTGGTGCTTCAGTGTGTCCTGGCCCTTCTGAAAAGGGTCTGGACACAGCTTCTTTTGGGTGCAGTGGGGTGGTTGCTTGTGAAGCTGTGGATCTCATCCATGTGTGTAGGTTTGCAGTAGATGTGGGTTTCCAATTCTCCGTTGTCTAGTCTCCTTATGTCAATGTTGAGGAATGGGAGTTTGTTGTCTGTTTCCTCTTCATGTGTGAATTTGATCCGAGGGAATATGTTATTGAGTAGATGGTGTGTTTCCTCAATTTGGGAGCATTTGATAATGAAGATTTCATCAATATAGCTTGCCCAGAATTTTGGTTGAATGGTGGGTATAGCTATGAATTCACGTTCTTGCATGACTGCTTCTACTATTAGGCCTGATATGGGTGATCCATCATGGTACCTTGTACTTGGTTATTTATTAATTGTACTTAATATTATTTTTATCAGTGCATATCCTTGTAAAATCACCCAAAGAGCGCCAGAATCAATATTTAAGCTTTCCCTCAGAATCAGTGTTCATATTTTCTTCTGATAACAAGTACATGGAACAGTCAATTGCAGATATTGATATTTGCTTCCCAATTTCCTAAAGCCAATTAATATTTCCAGGACTGAGTTGTACAAACTGATGCTGTGTCTTCTACACTGCTCCATCTTCTCTCTTGTGGAATCACAATACAGGATCCAAAATAAATAATCAAGGCTCAGTGCAGTGCTTGTTATTCAGTGTGCGCAGGGGAAATTCTCCAAAGAATGTTGAGATAAAACCCTGTGGACAAAAGAATGCATCTATAGTTATACAGGACATCACAGAGAAGAGGGGGAAACTCATGTATAAGCAATAGATGATGTAACCAAACATATTTGTGGGTAAAGGATTTCCCTTCTCCTGCCCTTCTACCATCTAGTTAGAGGGGCTATCTGGGAATGCCATATGTTGAAAAGAAAGCATCTCCCACAAGGATTTACACTGATAATTGTAATATTAAGTACAATTAATAAATAAGCAAATCGATTCATAGACAAATTATGCAATTTGTCCTGAGAAGAAAACAAGCTGCAGTTCAATAAGCGAAATTCCTTATATCACTGTACGTCAACATGTTCAGACGATTCCATTTCTGTAAAAACATCTTTCCTCATACACTGTAGCTTCACCATTTCCTGAAGGACCCCCAGATCTACAACAACACCATGGAAGGAATGTACTTGGATAGGAATGGAGATTTGATGGCTGACTTTGACATTTTGAGTTGGGTGTGGTTTCCTAATAAGTCCACCACCAGAGTGAAATTTGGGAGTCTAGTCAGAGAAGCAGCCACTGGAATCAAATTCAGCATCAACAAGGAAACCATCATGAAGCCTCAATGGCTCAATCAGGTGGGGGGGGAAGGTGTCCCATCTCTTTAGTTTTGTCCATCCTCTCAATCTGTGTCTCCTTCCTTCCCAAACTATATATCAGACTGACTAAGGAAGAATTTCCTGACATTTAGAGGAATTAATCAGCGGGATGATTTTCCTCAAGAGGTTTTGAGTGCTCCATCACTGCATGGTTTTAGGAAAAGATTGAACAACCATTTGTCTGAAATAATATAGCGTTTCCTGTCCAAGCAGGGGGTTGGACTAGAAGACCTCCAAAGTCCCTTCCAAGTCTGTTATTCTGTTAAATTCATCCTTCAGATTTATACTTTTTCCATTTAGAATTAGCAAAAGAAAATTTGTTGTGTTAAGTATGGACATCTAAGGGACACAGAGAGAAATTATGTTTGGGTGGAGGAAAACAGAAACAGGATTTAAGCTGAGGGGGAGATAAATAAAATCTCTGTATTTTTTTTCATTTGGACATGTATAAATGCAAGAATTGAATTTGTCTAGACATTTGGTACAAGAAATGTGCAAAATCCGTCATCCTGGAGAATTCCAGAATTCCCATTTCTCCTCTAAATCATGCTGATGTGTTTTTCCAAAAGTTGCTCTGACAGTCTTCCAGAGTCAGTCCTCCAAAATGGAAGCATGTCTGACTATCATGAACTGCATTCAGTGTAAAACACTAACTTTCTAGAAAATTATTGGACCTTCCCTGGAGTAGTCACCACAACATGGCCTGGAGGAGAAACACAACGTTCCATTTCTAGTCCATTTTGCACATACCTGTTTTGCTGATCCCGTTCCAAGTCTATAATTCATTTCATTGCTGATCAGTTTTGCCGATGCTTCTGAATGCCAATTCTATTCACTTTCAGCCCTTGCCTTACTCCCAGTGTGTGGAGCCTTGTCAGCCTGGATATTTCAAGGTGGTCCAGGAAGGAAAACCAATCTGCTGCTACAACTGCATCCCCTGTGCAGAAGGGAGCTTTTCCACCAAAGAAGGTGGGTGAGTTGGAATCAAAACAGCCCTTCAGATAGGAGCAAAGTTTCCTGCAGATCTTTTCTGAGAAGATATTTCTAATTTGGGTATTGTGGAGAGGGAGTATTAATTTAATTATCAGAATTAATTTCACCAAGGAGATCACAATAATATGACCTGCAAGAATGTATTGGAATGAGATGTTGAGATGTAGAAGAAGCCAAGCAGCTATGAGAAGAATCTGCAACTTTGTGGATCAGTTGAAGTGACATGAAGCAGCTTGTTGTTACACCATGACAAACAGAATGATGTTGCTTCTAGAGTATGAAGCTCTCCATTGAGATAAATGAAAGCCAACTCACACGGGACCTCGTCGGTAATCTTGTCATCTCCATTCTAGCATGGACTCAGGATAGACACATTTCTGCCTACCCATCTTCTCCCAAGATATCCAAGGAGTAGGCAATTGTGGTCTGTATTTCCTGTGGAATACAGGGGGAACACATTGGGGGAATACATTGCTATTGGAGAGGACTCTCTCCTTATTATGTCTATTAGAGAGAAAGGTCAAACCAGACATGTTTATCTACCCCCTTTTCATCATTAACCATAGGGATTTGATGGGAGAAAATGAATCTATAAATAGTTGAACAAAACTGGTATTGTATTTTAATTTTATTCTTCAATTAATGAGTAATGGGACAAATCAAACTCCATTTTTGAAAAACAGAATATTCCAACCCTGTCAGTTTGGCCAATCCCAGTCCATTAGGGACCTTCCTACATGATGTAGATGGTTGTCCCTTCTCCCCTTTTGCTTCCTAGAGTTGTCTGACCCTAATCTAGCCACATTTTCACACTTGATCCACATACTAATGCAAAGAAGCACAGCTATACACATACTCCTAAATTTTTATTTCTGCCTTCCATCCCCCTGCTGATGAATACTCACAAATTCAGATGTGGGTTTCCTGATTTCAAATTTTAACTCCCGTCCTATAAATTCATGGTAAATATACATTTGTCCTCCGCAGATGCAGACCAGTGCACCAGATGTCCAGATGATCAGTATCAGAACAAGCATCGAGATCAATGTATCCCCAAAATTGTCACCTTTTTGTCCTATCAAGAGCATTTGGGAATTATTCTTACTTTCTTTGCCCTATTCCTAATCTTAACCACACTTTTAGTCTTTAGAATCTTCATTAAATTCCAAGAAACTCCAATTGTCAAAGCCAACAACCGGGACCTCTCCTATATCCTCCTGATCTCCCTTCTGCTTTCCTTCTTGACTTCCTTTCTCTTCATTGGTCAGCCAAGGAGAACCACCTGTCTTCTCCGACAAACAATTTTCAGCATCATCTTCTCCATGGCTGTGTCTTCTGTCTTGGCCAAAACAATTATGGTGGTGCTGGCCTTCCTGGCCATAAAGCCAGGAAACAGAGTGAGAAGGTGGCTGGGCAAGAATCTGGCCAACTCCCTCATCCTTTCTTGGTCCAGTGTCCAGGTTGTCATTTGTTTCACCTGGTTAGGAGTCTTTCCTTCATTCCCTGATTCTGACATGTATTCGCAGCCTAGAGAGATTGTTCTGCAGTGCAATGAAGGCTCTGTCACTATGTTTTATGTTGCCCTTGGTTACATGGTCTTTCAGGCTGCCATTTGCTTCATGGTGGCTTTCCTGGCCAGGAATCTGCCTGCTTCCTTCAATGAAGCCAAGCTGATCACCTTCAGTATGCTGGTCTTTTGCAGTGTCTGGATCTCCTTTGTGCCTACCTATCTGAGCACCAAAGGGAAATTTATGGTTGCTGTGCAAGTCTTCTCCATCTTGGCCTCCAGTGCTGGGCTTCTGGGCTGCATCTTCATCCCTAAGTGTTACATCATTTTGCTAAGGCCAGACCTGAATACAAAGGAGCAACTGATGTTCAAAGCTGAAGTAAAAAAATGATTCTGGGGTATAATTCTCACCCAATATAATTCCCACCAATTGGGTAGTTTTAGGAGAAAACATTATCAGGCTGCTTTTTGAAGTGATCTCCCGATTAAGCCTAATTTCCATGTTTTTATGTTTCTGTGTCTGGCAGTATTATTTAGCATTTTAGGCTTCATTATTAGCCTTTAAGTGAGGATGTTATTAGCATTTTAGTTTGCCAGTGTTGGTCTCCTTTCAGACTTTAGAAAGAATGCTTTTCTTCTGTTTTTTTCTATGCGAAAAAATCTAGCCTTTTCAGCAACTGAACTTTAGACAATGTATTCTGAAAGTAATTGAATAGACTTGCAAGTTTTAAGTAAGAAACAAATCAAGCTTGGAAAGGGCATGATGTAACCCATAAATTTACCATTTGTGGAATGTAATCTCTCATCAATGTTTTCTATTGTTCAGTTTTCTTGGGTAATAAATGTCATTCATTCTTTCTTTAGTTGCTTTTTGATTTATCACATATACCAAATTTTTCTATCATTTGTTTCTGTGCCCTATCAAAAGACTTGGACCACCCACCGTTCCCAAAAGTGTTTTTCACTGTGATTTATATTGTTGGGTAGGGGTGAAAAGGCTAGTTTTGCAAAAGAAAAAAATGTTTTTAATCTCTCAAATTCGGAGAAATTTTCATCAGCTCCAGGCCAAATTTAGGGTGTCTGCATTTCAGGCAACAATTGGAGAAAATAAAACTGCAACATAAATGGTGCACACCTTTTTCTTTTAATCCAAGGGACATTTGTTCATTAATAAAATATTTTATAATTTTTTTATTAAATTTTTTTGAAATTTTACAATAAAAACCCCTTCCCCAATCCCTCCCAACCCTCCCCAAAACCCTCCCCCATTCTTCCCAGAGCTGAATACAGGCTTAACTAGAACTTAAAAGAAAAAAAATAATTTTAAACCCAAGTAAACCTTAAACCAATATCATTATGCTCAGTAAACAGATTATAATATACTTTAACTCCATTATATATAAAAAACAGAAAGGAAAATAAAAAAATAAAAAAATTAAAGAATAATAATAATTACACTTCTAAATAAATATCTTAAACTTTAAATATAAATTATTCAAAAGCTAGATGGTATTTTCTTATATCCTACTTATATTGTATAAAATTTATCCATCTTTTCCACACCAAAAGGTACTTCTCTTGCGATTGATCTTTCCAGAAAGCCGAAATTTTTGCCATTTCCACTAAACATGGGTTTGTCAAAAATAGATCATGCCAGACAAATCTTATTGCATTCTTTGACCAAGTGACAAAATTAGTGGATCAGAGGAATGCTGTGGACATAATTTACTTGGACTTCAGTAAGGCATTTGATAAAGTAGATCACAACCTACTCCTTGACAAGATAGAAAAATGTGGGGTAGACAGAACCACCACCAGATGGATCCGGAGCTGGCTGACCGGCCGTACTCAGCGAGTGGCCCTCAATGGAACTGCATCTATATGGAGGGAAGTGTGTAGTGGGGTGCCCCAGGGCTCTGTTCTGGGCCCAGTACTCTTCAACATCTTCATCAACGATTTGGATGAAGGGATAGATGGGAAACTCATCAAATTTGCAGACGACACCAAGCTGGCAGGAATAGCCAACACTCCAGAAGACAGGATTCAGATACAGAAGGATCTGGACAGACTTGAACACTGGGCACTAACTAACAAAATGAAATTCAATGGTGAAAAAAGCAAGGTTCTACATTTAGGCAAGAAAAACCAAATGCACAAGTACAGCATAGGTGGCACCCTGCTCAATAGTAGTAACTGTGAGAGGGACCTCGGAGTCCTAGTAGACAATCACTTAAATATGAGCTAGCAGTGTGCTGCAGCTGCCAAAAAGGCCAACACAGTGCTAGGCTGCATTAACAGAGGGATAGAATCAAGATCACGTGAAGTATTAATACCACTCTTTAATGCCTTGGTAAGGCCACACTTGGAATACTGCATCCAGTTTTGGTCACCACGATGTAAAAAAGATGTTGAGACTCTAGAAAGAGTACAGAGAAGAGTAACAAAGATGATTAGGGGACTGGGGGCTAAAACATATAAGAAACGGTTGCTGGAATTGGGTATGTCTAGTTTAATGAAGAGAAGGACGAGGGGGGACATTATAGCAGTGTTCCAATATCTCAGGGGCTGCCACAAAGAAGAGGGAGTCAAGCTATTCTCCAAAGTGCCTGAAGGCAGGACAAGAAGCAACGGATGGAAACTAATCAAGGAGAGAAGCAACCTAGAACTAAGGAGAAACTTCCTGACAGTTAAAACAATTAATCAGTGGAACAGCTTGCCTCCAGAAGCAGTAAATGCTCCAACACTGGAAGTTTTTAAGAAGAGACTGGACAGCCATTTGTCCGAAATGGTGTAGGGTTTTTCTGCCCGAGCAGGGGGTTGGACTAGATGACCTCCAAGGTCCCTTCCAACTTTACTACTATTATTATTATTATTATAAATAAGATACTTTAAAAAACCATTCTTGCAAAGTAGGCAAAGATTCCTTCTTCCAATATTGCCCTATTAACAACCTAGCCACAGTAATTAAATTTAACATTAAAATAATCTCTTTATCATCACAATCCGAAACAATGCCCAACAAAAACAGTTGGGGAGTAAATTTTATCCTTCTTTTAAAAATTCTTTGAATATTCCACCATATCTTAATCCAAAAAGCTTTTATACTTTTACATGACCACCAAATATGATAATAAGTGGCATCCAAGCAACCACATCTCCAACATTTAGGCTGCAGGTTTGAATACATACGAGACATTTTTTGTGGATCAAAGTGCCATCTATAAAACATTTTATAAAAATTTTCCCGTAAATTTTGGGCTTGTGTAAATTTAACATTCCTCACCCAAATAGTCTCCCAGGTGTCTAATAGGACTGGTTCATCAAAATTTTGTGCCCATTTAACCATACAGTCTTTAACTAACTCTGCTTCTGAATCCAATTCCACTAACACACCATAAATTCTTTTAATATGAGTTCGACTTTGATCTCTGATTTGTTTTAACAAATTCTCATCCTCTCTAAACAAGCCTACCTTGCAATCTATCTTCCACCTTTCCAATAGTTGTCTATACTGAAACCAAGAATAGATAATATTTTCTTGTGCTAATTCATCCATAGATTTTAATTGCCAATTTTTACCATCCCACTTAAGTAATTGTGTAAAGAAATAGTATCCATCTTAACTCCTCTCCTTATTCCTTCTATTGCATGCCAAGGAATAGCCCACAATGGAATTCTTGAATCACTTCTCTAATAGTTCTTCCAAACCTGAAGTAAAGAAATTCTTAAGATATGAAATTTAAAAACCCTATCGACCTTTTTAGTATAAATTAAATAGGCATGCCATCCAAACAATAAATCCCATCCTTCCAGAAGGAGTATATCTGCATTTGTTAAATTAACCCAATCACTAATTAATGTCAAAAGCACAGCATCGTAGTACAATTTCAGATTCGGTACCTTGAGTCCACCTCTCTCTCGTATATCTTGTATATAATATGCGTTTCCTGCAAACAAATAATGTCATTATTATGCTGCTTCAAATAGTGAAATATTTTCTTTCTCTTTTGAGGGGAATTAAGGCCATTAGCATTCCATGTCAGGAGCTTTACCATCTCCCTCATCCAAAAGCCTAGAGAAGACTGCTTGAAGATTGCACCGAAGATCTCTTAGGTCTTGCTCCTCCCACAGGCTCAGAAACAAATTCTTGTAAAACTTCTTTGACATCTTTCTTCTGTTGTTCCTTTTCCTTACGTCTATGCGCTGCCCGAGTCATTCTTTGCTCTTTCATCTCAGCTTGTTGAAACCACTCAGCCTGTGATTTTCCAGCTTTCATCAACACAACTTCTTCAGACTCCTGCTCAACCTCCTTCCCATCCAAGACTTTAAACATTATAGGTGGTGATGAGCGTGCTCCCAGGACTGAAGTATAAAACTCCTTTGCTTTAAAAACAGTATTAAGTCTATAACGTGTCCCCAAATGGCTCACCACTATTCCAATCAGAATATCCCATCTGAATGGCATTTGCCTTTTTTAATGTTCATCTGCCAGAAAAGCAAACTCTTTTCTTCTTCTCAAAATTTTAGATGGGATCTCCTTTAAAATTATAACATCTTGTGCAGCAATCTGGAACCTCTTGTTATAAAAAGCTTGTATGATTTCATTGCACGGAGATCTTTTCCCAAAGTAAATTACCACATCTCCTGGCAGGTTTCTTTGCTTTGCAACCCAGGAGTTAACTCTAAATATTTTTTTCAATTTCTGTAGATATTTCCTCTTTTTCTCTGTCCAAAATCACAGCAAAATCATTTACTACCATCTCTCTCAGGTCTTGTTGCATATCCTCTCTCAGGCCCCTGATTCTTAAAGCAAACTCCATCTCTCTATATTGGGACATAACAATTTCATCTTGTGAAATTTCCACCTTTTTTTCCATTCTTTCAAACTTTTCCTCCAAGACCTCCACCTTATCTGCAACTTCTTCAACTCGAGAATCCAATTTTTCAACCACAGAAGCAAGTCCTTTTAAAGCCAAAACTATATCTTGCCTCAAAATGCTATTATTCTCCACTAAAAGCTCTTTCATTTCACCTCTAATTTGAGATATAGCATTTCCCATTATATCTTGCATATCTTTTACCGTTATTGGTTGCAGAGGAGGAGAAGATGGTGGTATGAGTTTAGGTTGATCTGCTGGTAATATCGCAGGAGAAGAAGCCACCTTAGGTACTGTAGAAGTTGCTTGACTCTTTGAAGCCATTTTCAAAAATTTATTTCTTCTTTCCTCCTTCTTAAGAAAAAAAAATACAAAAGATACAAAAAAAATCCCTTAAAAAAGTAAAAAAAAAGGTTAAACAGAGAGGGAAAATAATCCTCTTAAGACCCAAATCAACCTTCAAAAAATCATTATAAGTAATCAAATCCGTTCCGTTCCATTCCAATCACTTAGAAAAGAAAAAAGAAAAAAAAGCCTGCCAATCACCATTTTACTTTCCCTTTCAGCAAAAGAAAAAAAAAGGGAATAAAAATAAACCTTTAAACTAAAGGCCAAATAAAATCAAAAAAATAAAATCCTCTATTCAGCTCTGTCCGCTTTTAAAATAACTCACCAGATCACTATAATCGCGGAGGTGGGAGCGGCGTCTTGCTTTGTCCCTAGAGACAAAGACAGCTGAGAAGCGGAGACAATCTGAACTCTGTGAGAGCACTCTTTTCACCCCCCAAAAAAATTCTTTGGGTGATTTCAGAGGCTCTACCACTATTCAGATGATACTCCCCTCCCTCCCTTTGCCCGGGAAGGAGGTTTTGAACCGCAGAACAGTTAATGCCTGCTGTTCTTAGCGGGTTCTAACACTTTCTCGGAAGGACGGCTACAAAGTAGCCACCATCGCCAGTGCAAATCCACCAGAAGTCATATTTTATAATTATTAAGATCTACCAAACTGTTAGAAGAAAGTATGTTCTCTTTTTTCTGTAATCTATCCTGTCTAACAATCAAAAATACTGTTTATCAGATCAGAAGTATTTATTTATTTGAGGGGTCCTTGGTGTTCTTTGAGCTTGCTTGTTTTCTTGCAGACATTTCATTACCAAACTAGGTAACATCATGAGTGCTAGTAACTATCATCAGTGACTATCACTGATGACGTTACCTTGTTTGGGTAATGAAACATCTGCAAAAAAACAAGCAAACTCAGAGTGCTCAGCACTCGTCATTTCAATCCTGAGCTAGAAATATTAGCATTTTTTTCCCATTTTTATGCAAGAAAGGCATAAGAGGGTTGCAGTCATAAATAAATGTAGATAATTTCCTTTCTGTAATCAAAGAAACTAATCTGTCCATTTCAGCTATTCCAACAAATTCACCAGCCATTTCTCCATAGTGGATTGTGTGTCTGAGGATCCCATCAGGGGAGGGCTGAAACTGTCTAATAGACCCCACAGATCATTGGTAAGAAGGGGTCAGGATTGGGTGGGAGATGGTGGTGTGGTATTCCTGCTTTGAAAGAGAAAAGTCATAGGAGAGACATGTAAACAAAGCAATAGATTGATGAAGAAACCCTGATTGGCAGATATAAAATGATATTTGATTGAAAGGGGGAAATGAAGATTAAGCAGAAGATTAAGATGCCTCCACATTTTCTTCAAAATAAAATTAGAAAAGAGAATCTATTGCACAAGAAAGGAAATTTTTGGAAACTTCCCAAATTTCTAGATTCCTGTAACCCCAAGTTGGCTTCTTGTTAGCACTTTAACACTCTGCTCAAGTCAACAAGTCATAAATGCCAATAGGAGAGAAGAGGTCTCTTCTACAATCATGCCAACACCCTTAAATACTAGAAATATCATTACAGATACGTTTTGTATGTTGTATTGTGTATGACTCCAGCTAGACTCCAGCAGTATGTGGATCAAGAACTTCCAGAAGTACAGGCAGGATTTTGAAGAGGCAGAGGAACTAGAGATCAAATTACCAACATACGCTGGATCATGGAGAAAGCTAGGCAGTTCCAGAAAAACATCTACTTCTGCTTCCTCGCCTATCCAAAACCTTTGATTGTGTGGATTACAACAAATTGTGGCAAGTTATTAAAGAGATGGGAGTACCTGACCATTGTATTTGTTTCTTGAGAAACCTATATGTGGGCCAAGAAGCAACAAGGAGAACTGGACATGGAACCACTGATTGGTTCAAAATTGGGAAAGGAGTCCAGAAAGGCTGTATTCTGTCACCTTGCCTATTTAACTTATATGCAGAGGACATCATGAGAAAGGCAGGGAATACTGCATACAGTTTTGGTCACCACACTACAAAACAGATGTTGAGACCTTGGAAAAAGTTCAGAGAATGTAAGGACCCACCCCACTTTGCATCTTAAGAAGACAGAACTCTTGGAATAATTCTTCCAACAGGAATCCTTTATTAAGAGAAAATGGTTGCAGGCATGCTAGACAGGACTTGGGGTTCAAGCTCTCCCATTCAAGGTTTTAAGGGGTTCCCCAGTAGTCCCACCCAATCAACCCCCCTTCCAGTGATAGTTTCAAGTATCACAATTCCACCCCCTTTCCCCTTTTCTTCTTTCTTCCGTCTGGATGGAGACTTCAGATAACTACATGAAAGGCAAATACCCTTCTTTGTTACAATAAACACACATTCAGCATTCAGCTCTTTGAAGTGTACTGAAGGAAGTGAGGGCCATAAAGTCCCTTTGTTCTCCCCCTTCTCTCCCTCTGATGGCAGAATCCAGAGAAGGCAGAATTGGGAGCTTCTATATCTGATAATTAAAGATGAAATATAATTGGATTCTGACAGAGAAGAGCAATTAAGATGATCCAAGGCCTGGAGACTAAAACATATGAAGACCAGCTGTAGGACTTGGGTTTGGCTAGTCTAAAGAAAAGAAGAAATAGGGGTGACATGATAGCAGTATTCCAGTATTTGAGAGGCTGCCACAAAGAAGAGAGGGTCAAATTATCCTCCAAAGCATCAGAGGGCAGGACAAGAAACAATGGTTGGAACTAATCAAACAGGGAAGCAACCTGGAATTAAGGAGAAAGTTCCTAATAGTGAGGACAATTAACCAGTGGAGTGGCTTGCCTTCAGAAATCATGGGCACTCCATCACTGGAGGTTTTTAAGAAGAGACTGGACAGTTACTTGTCTGAGATGGTATAGGTTCTCCTGCTTGAGCAGGGGGCTGGACTAGAAGACCTCCATGGTCCCTTCCAGCTCTATTCTAGTCTAACATCCCGATTGTTGTCTTTAATTATGAGAGTTTCGTGAAATTTACTGAAGGTGCCCAAGACTAAGCCTGATCCCAAAAAAAAGAAACAAGGGAAGGGGAGCTGGGATGATTCCCAAGTGGTTAAAGCACCATGCTAGGAAGTGGGAAACCATGAGTAGAAGCCCCCCTTTATGCATGAAAACTGGCTGGGTGACTTTGGCCATCTTTCTCAGCTCAACCCACCTCTCAACCAAAGGATCAAATGTGACCTGTGGACCATAAAAATGCCCAGGTCTACATTAGTGGATCAAGGAAAGGCCATGCTGAGCCTATCAAAACACACTTTCATGGACAATGTCAAGGTATATTATATTTCCTAAAGTCTGTCCCCTTTTTTTCTGGAGTCACCCACACACCCTGCATCCACAGTGAAGATCTTTCCTTCTGCAAAAGGAAGATAGCCATAGCAGCATATGGGCTTCCACTCCTGCGCCGCCTTCCCAAATCCTGGACAACAACATTCCATACTGGGAAGGAGGCAGACTCTGAGCAGATGGAGGAAAATTCATTGTCAGAAAATTCTATTTATTTATTTTACATCCAGTCTTTATTATTTTTATAAACATTTCTCTATGCCTGTGAAATGGATAGGAATGAGGTCAAGAAGGAAAGCAGGAGAGATATGAGGAGGATGTGTGTGTAAGCCACCTCACATCATGAGATGAGTAGCATATAAATTTGATAAATAAATACATCAATAAATAAAGTAGGAGAGATCCTGACTATTGGCTTTCAGTAAATGAAAGGATGTTTCTTTCCTCACTTGCTTCTGCCTCTGCAGATATACTGGGTGGGGTAGAGGCAAAGGGGCAGACTGACAAAATGTTTCTCATGATATCACCATGCAAGCCATGGGTCTTATCTCAAGATTCACATACAAAAGGTCAAGGTTGTATGGTGACACCATAATCCCCATTTCATTTCCTCACCACTGTGATTTGTAATAGATATTTATGGAAGCAAAGTATTTAGGACTCAGGGTAAAATGCTCTTCATCAGACTATCATTTTGGCAGAGAGGTTCAGATAGACTTTTCTACCTGTTGGATCAGTATGAGACAACCAGAGATGTCTCATGTTGAATATCTCTGTGTGAGGTTATATAACAGACATGTCAAACACAAGGCCTGGGGGCCGGATGCGGCCTGCAAAGTGATTTCATGTGGCTTGCGAAGCCATCCTGGAAACAGTGAGGGAACGGCCCCCTCTCCCTTTGCCCTGGCCCAGGTCAGCCGGGAGCCAATGTACAATTTTGTGGTGGCCATCTATGCTGAAACGTATTCAGTCTTAGCTCTATAAGCCCCCCCCCCTCTGCATGGCCTGAGAGGAACAGTGAGGCTCCTCCATGGACCATGCCTTGGCACTTGCCCTGGTCCCACTCCCTTCTGCCAGAGACCCTCAGATCTGTCCCACTCCTGCCCAGGCCCCCACAGGCACCCTTGATGCAAATGGGGTAGAGCTGGCCACACCCACCCAATAGGCCACACCCACTCCATCCACGCACACCCAGTAGGCCACACCCACCCTGGCCACACCCACCTGCCCCCCTGAGGGCAACTGCAATGCTGATGCGGCCCTCAATTAAATTGAGTTTGACACCCCTGTTATATAACAAGGGAGAAGTTTTTTAGAGGCTTTTTATTTTCCTTGACTCTTCCAGATAAAAAGGAGCATGTCACATGGTTGGATGGATGGATGGATGGATGGATGGATGGATGGATGGATGGATGGGTGGATGGGTGGGTGGATGGACATCTATTTGAATCATTGAAATGAATCATATGCATTCAATTACAAGCATGGGAATAAAAGTAAAGCATCTACCCTAAAACATAAAGATCTGAATAATAAGGAACGCACAGTAAGTCTAAGGCAACATCAGCCTCAAAAGTCCACAATAAGAAAAAGGTAACCGTAACTTCATCTAAGCAAAAACACAGCATCATAAAAGAAGCATCACTTATAATAACATGAAAGAAAACCAACTGGAAATCAACCAAGCAAAATGACAGGTGTCCCAAATGCCCACAGAACAATTTGGTCTTGGATGCTTTCTAGGAATCCATTATATTGAGTTATTTCAGGACTTCTTCAGTTGAATTCCCAGCTCACCCTGCAGGGAGGATTTTGCAAAGCTTCTACATCTCCAGATAATTATTAGTAGAATGATAATGATTTCTTTCTTGCCTTCATGCTAAATGTCAAGAGATTCTTCTCTCCTCCAGAAATTCTCTGGAGTGGATCAATAGACTTAGGAGCAATACATAGTAATGTTTGGCATCATGAAAGTCAGTGCATAAATTGTCTTGTCACCTTGGGAAGCTGGCCTGAGCTTCATGGCCACCAGGAGGTCTGCTGTTGTGTTGACCCATGTTTCCATCATTTGAGAAGTCTTCTCTGGACTTCATACTATATTAGAAAAGTCAGTCTTGCTGCTATCTGCTTTCAATTTCTCCAAACTCTTCTGCTCTTCTGATTCTGAGATCAGATGCAAGGCAGGGGATTCCTTCAGTTAAACCAGAAATGGACCCTCTACTTCTGCTTCTGATGGAGCTTTTGTTGGCCCAGGCAGCCTGTGCGATGCTCAGCACCAGGTGCTTCTTGACTTTGGGGAGGGATGCAAGAGACCCACTCAATCATTACAGGCCAGGAGACCATCTCATCAGTGGACTCTTCTCGGCAACAAATACTCTACAACCTGAGCTGCAAAATTTCAGTTTGAGTCCTTCTAAAAAGTTTCATCTGTAAGTTACATAATGTTGAGTGATGTTATATTATGTTGCCTTTGAGAAAGAAAGTGGGTGAAGGAAAGCAGTGAGGTTTTAATTAATTAGATCTACAGTTACATCTGTATCACTGCTTTTTTGTAAAAAAAATTAGGTGCCAGAACTCACACATGTCATATAACCTGCCTTGCCTACCCTACAAAGTTCCATCCCAAAAAGATATCAGAAGCCCTGGTCTGTATACAAACAACATGAAGTGGAACACATTCAGCAGATAAAACAAAAGTATGCTTTAAAGCTCAGCACCCTTGTCCAACTGATCTCTACATGGACAACTGATATAATAATAATAATAATAGTAATAATAATAATAATAATAATAACAACAACAACAACTACAACAACAACAACAATAATAATAATAGAGTTGGACCTTGGAGGTCTTCTAGTCCAACCCACTGCTCGAAACCCTATACCATTTTAGACAAATTGCTGTCCAGTCTCTTCTTAAAAACTTCCAGTGTTGGAGCACCTACAAGTTCTGCAGGCAAGTTGTTCCACTGATTAATTGTTCTACCTGTCAGGAAATTTTCTCCTTAGTTCTAGGTTGCTTCTCTCTTTGGTTAGTTTCCATCCGTTGCTTCTTGTCTTGCCTTCAGGTACTTTGGAAAATAGCTTGACTCCCTCTTCTTTGTGGCAACTGCTGAGATATTGGAACTCTGCTATCATGTCACACATCCCCCATCCTTCTCTTCATTAAACTAGACATACCCAATTCCAGCAACCGTTCCTTATATGGAACACATTCAGCAGATAAAACAAAAGTATGCTTTAATGCTCAACACCCTTGTCCAACTGATCTTTACATGGACAACTTACTTTCATCTCTCAAGCTGATTAGCTTGGGATGTCATGGTTATGATCTCAGCGTGTCCATCAAAGAAAAGGATAGGAGTCTCTAACTGTTTAGTTCTGATCAATCCCACTTCAGAAAAAAGACTATCCCTCTGTTAATGCAGCTCAGCACTGTGTTGGCTTTTTTGGCAGCTGCAGCACACTGCTGGCTCATATTTAAGTGATTGTCCACTAGGACTCCGAGATCCCTCTCACAATTAGTACTATTGAGCAAGGTGCCACCTATGCTATACTTGTGCATTTGGTTTTTCTTGCCTAAATGTAGAACCTTACTTTTTTCACCATTGAATTTCATTTTGTTAGATAGCGCCCAGTGTTCAGGTTTGTCCAGGTCCTCCTGTATCTTAAGCCTGTCTTCTGGAGGGTTAGCTATTCCTGCCAGCTTGGTGTCATCTGCAAATTTGATGAGTTCCCCATCTATCCCCTCATCCAAATAGTTGATGATTCTCTATATTCTATTTCCCTATCTCATTCATGCATAGACTCATACAAACATACATGCACATTATAAAAATATAACCTGTATATTATAGTCCTTTGAGTGAATCTCAATTCCTGTTCCTACATGGTAAGGTCCATGCTTGTTTCTGAGCTGCATTTTCAGACATGGTCTGCCATAATCTTTTCCTGGGATGTTTTTGGACTCCTCAGCCTGAGGTGTGAGAGGGAATCCAAGGGACAACAATACCCAGATTGTCTGGAATATGTCTGTTTCAAACAATGTAAGTAGAGAAGAGGAACTTTGGGGACAAAAACCTGTGCAGTCACTATAGCATATATGAAATGCATTAACAGAATAACAGAGTTGGACGAGATCTTGGAGGTCTTGTAGACCAACCCCCTGCACAAGCAGGAAACCCTATAAACTTCTGGACAAACAGCTGTCCAATCTCTTATGAAAAGCCTCCAGTGATGGAGCATCCACAACATCTGAAGGCAAGCCATTCCACTAGTTAATTATTCTCACTGTCAGGAAATTTCTCCTTAGTTCTAGGTTGGTATTTTCACTGAATGTAACATAATGGCAAAATCCATGTATCTTTTCAGGAAAGTAACTGTGTTGTACTTGAAAATTCTGCCCTTCCTTTTTGCCATCCAGGAAATCAACAAAGATCCCCTCCTCTTACCCAACCTCACCCTGGGTTACAACCTGCATGACAACTTTCGAGACAAAGGATTGACATTGGATGGTCTGTTGGATTTGCTTTCGACTGGAGAGGCCAATGTTCCCAATTACAGCTGTGGAAGGAAGAGGAACATGCTGGTTCTCCTGGAAGAGACCAACTCTGACATATCCATCCTTATGGCTGCCATATTAGGCATCTACAAAATCCCACAGGTATAGAACAAGTGCATGGCTGCAAGTTTATTCCAGAGCGGTTCAAGGAAATTTCCTCCATAGAAATGTTAAGCATGGATTAAGGTGTATAATTCATCTTTACATCCTCTTTCAGTCTCCCAAAGAAACAAGAATAAATACAGCCATAATTAACAGTTATCACTGAGTACAAATATTAGTTCAAACTGTATGCTCTCTCAGATCTTGCACTATGCAGGCTCTCTAGAAGAATCAACTTTTTAAAAAAATTATTATTTTATTTTCATTACAATCATAAGAAAAAAAATTCAGATACCTAAGAAGTTAAAATACAACACACAAATTCCGACATTGCTCACCCATTTCCCCCCAGACCGAGTCCCCCTCTCATCTCTTCACTTCCCCCTTCCTTCTACCTCCTCCTCTCCTCCCTCTCTCCTCCATCTTTCTACTTACTTATCCCTCTCCTCTTCTAGAAGCATCAACTTTTCATAAAATGAGCTCTGGATTTCTTCTTAACCTTCCATTGATGACAGTTACATTCTCTGCATTTCTGATCCCCTATTAAATCCACCAAGGTAGGCTGGAATCTTCCAGCCACTACCTAAGCTCTGACATTATATTTTCAGGATCTCATACGTTGGCTTTGTAAAAACCCCAAATAAAACATAAATCTTCTTTTTGTTTCCAGATCAGCTACACTTTTATTTCACCAATCCTGAGTGATAAAACTCAGTTACCCTTTTTCTACCGGACTGTCCCAAAAGAAGGGGATTGTTAAACTGGGGATTGTTAAACTGCTGCTGTATTTTCGGTGGATATTCATTGGTGTCTTTGCTGCAGACACTGATAATGGAGAATATTTCATTAGGACCTTCATTCCTGTGCTGGCTCAGAATGGCGTCTGTGTTGTTTTTTCACAAATCATATTATTAAAAGCTGAGAACCACAAGTATCTGGTTTCTGTTTTCAACATGTGGATCCAAATCAATGTATTTGTTTACTATTCAGAGTTTACATTTGTAGAAGGAGCTTTTTTTCTAGAAAACATATTAAATTCCTTGAGAAAGCCTATTGTGGGAAACTTTGGATCACAACAGCTTTGTGGGATCTCACCATCGAATTATTGTATAATACTCTTTCTTTCCGATATACCCATAGTATTTTTTCTTTCCTTATCCAGACCAGCCAAAGGACCAAATTTAATGATTTCATGGATTTCTATTTTTATATCAAAGCATTTATGGTTAAAAAATTTCACTGTTCATACGGAAAGCCTGCCTTGTCTGTGAAAGGCTGGACAAGGTGTGCAGAGAAAGAGAACTTGGAGACTCTGCCTCAAGAGAAGATTGAAAAGATCTTCTCTCTAGATAGCTCCTTAACTTACAATGCCATCCAGATTGTGGCACATGCCTTAAATGTGGCCTATTCATCTCAATCCCAGAGGATAAGGATGGAGAGAAAAAGCAAGCTGGAAGTCGAAAAGATCCAGCCATGACAGGTATTCCCTTATAGGTTCCATGTGTATTGCTAAGGGTGACAGATAGATGATGAATGTCACAAAACACTCTCTGAGAAATGTGGAATCTGTTGAGAAAAAAAATTATGAAACATTTTCTTTCATAAGATCCCTTATCTTCCTCTTAATTTTTTCCTTTGGCCTCCAGAATTGCTGAATGGCAAATTATACATTGGCTGTGTTGTCACACACCGCTACAATTCTTTTATCTCAGGTGCGTTAAGCTTTTCTTTCTTCAGATTCTAGAATTTGGTGCTTGTGGAAAGGGATTTTGGATTCTCTCCCAATATATTACAATGTAAGACAACTTTGAACTTAATGGGGATGAAGATTCGTTCTCCAAGCTTGTGGGTTGGTTTCTGAACATTTCATTACCAGGCTAGATAACATCTTCAGTGGAGTTTAGGGGATGTCAGCGTTGGTGTTCATCTGTTTATAAGGGTTTCAGGTGTGGGTGTGTCATGTGAGGGTCTTGTGATGGGTCAGGTGTGAGTGAGAAGTGGGGGGCCTTGCGTGGGTTGGTTGAGGGTCTGTGCTGTCGGTGCCATCTCTGATTGGCTGTGTGGTTGATTTGGATTCTGAGGAGTTTGCAGGCTTGTTGTAGGTCAACTTGTCTGTTGATGGAATGGCTGGTGGAATGCAGGCTTCAATGAATTCATGAATGTGGCGGGTGGTAGTGTGGCCGATTATTTTTGTGTTGCTCAAATCAAATTGGTATTGTTTGGTGGGTTTTTTTAAAATTTATTTTCACTTTTTTTTTCAGGGTAGAATGGCTGGCTTTTATTTTTATTTATTTTTTGTAAAAAAATTTATTTTCAACTTTACAATACATAACAATGTTACAAATACTTCAGATAAAAAATAAAACAAATTGATACACACCACATTCAGTCTTGCCCGCCCATTTCCCCCCAAACCGCATCCCACCTCAAACCAACTTTCTTCTTTCCCTCTTTTTCTTCACTCACCCCCTCTCCTCCTTCACCTCAGCCTTCCTACATACTTCTCACCTTCTTCTCCTCCCTCTTGATGCAGTCCAGGGGAAATGCCCGAGCAGTTCCTCTTTCAAAATTAAGACATTAATATTATATACAATAAGACTGTTTCTACTTTATCTGAACTACTTAAACTTCAACCCAAACAAAATCATTACTCATAGAATAAGTGAAACTTTGTAGTTCCATATTTCTTCTGAACATATTCTATCCATCTTCTCCATACATTAAAATATCTCTCTTGTGAATGGTCCTTTAAATAAGCAGAAATTTTAGCCATTTCTGCTAATTTAGAAACCCTAAATACCCATTCTTCTAAAGAAGGCAGAGTATCCTTCTCCCAATATTGACCCACCAGTAATCTTGCTGCTGTTATTAAATTCAACATTAAGATAGTTTCTTTAACATTAAAGTCCACGAAAATTCCCAAAAGAAACAGTTGGGGAGTAAACTTAATCTTCCTTTTAAAAAACTTTTGAATGTTCCACCAAATCATAATCCAGAAGGCTTTAATAACTTTACAGGTCCACCAAACATGAAAATAGGTTGCATCCAAGCAACCACATCTCCAACATTTAGGTTGCAGGTTCGGGTACATACAAGACAACTTTTTAGGATCCAAATGCCATCTATAAAACATTTTGTAAAATTTTTCCCTCAAATTCTGGGCCTGCGTAAATTTAACATTTCTAGTCCAAATTTCCTCCCATAAGTCCAACGAGATCGGTTCTTGAATATTTTGGGCCAATTTAATCATACAATCTTTAACTAACTCTTTTTCTGAATCCAATTTTATTAATTCATTATAAATTCTTTTAATATGGGCACATTTCTGATCCTTGATCTGAATTACCAAATTTTCATCTACTAAAGTAATTCCCACTTTCTTATCCAAAGTCCATCTCTGCACAATTTGCAAGTATTGAAACCACGATTGTAAAATGTTTTCTTGCCTTAACACATCAGAAGACTTTAATTGCCAATCAGTACCCGACCAAATAAGTAACTCTTTATACGAAATGTTGTCAAAAATCACCCCCTTAGAAACCCCCTGGATTGTTTGTCCAGGGATCCCCCAAATAGGTATTTTATAATTTAACTTATAATGATATTTTTTCCAAACTCGAAGTAAAGCATATCTTAAAATATGTGACTTAAAGACCAAATCTACTTTCTTATCAAAAATTAAATATGCATGCCAACCATATAATAAATCTCACCCTTCAAGAACAGGAATATCTCTATTTGTTAAATTGAGCCAGTCACCTACTAAAGTTAAAGTGGCCGCATCATAATGTAATTTCAAATTTGGTGCTTTAAGTCCACTTCTTTCTCGAGCATCTTGTAAAATCTTAAACTTTACCCTTGATTTCTTCCCGCCCCAAATAAATTTATTAATACCCTTCTGCCACTCATCCAAATTAGCATCCTTCTTTAAAATGGGTATCATCTGAAACAAAAAAAGAAACTTTGGTAGAACATTCATCTTCACTACTGAAATTCTCCCCAATAACGATAGTTGTAGCTTTTGCCAATCATTTAAATCTTTTTGAACTTTAACCCATAAGCGCTCATAATTATTCTTATACAATTTTCCATTAGATGTTGTAATATAAACTCCTAAATACTTAACCTTATTAACTATTTCATAACCGGTTGTTTCAGCTATAAAATCTTTTCCCTTCCTAGACATATTTTTCAATAATATTTTAGTTTTATTCTTATTTACCTTAAAACCAGAGACCTGTCCATACTGCACTAAAATTTCAACCAAATCTTTGACCGGATCTGTTGGATGGGATAATGTTGCAACCAAATCATCAGCAAAAGCTCTCAGCCTATAATCAATTTTACTTATTTTTATTCTTTTTAATCTAGATGAATCTCAAATTTTAATAAGTAAAATCTCCATTGTTAATACAAATAACAAGGGGGATAAAGGACAACCATGTCTTGTACCTTTTCCTATTTTAAATACGTCTGTTAATCCCCCATTAATTATAATTTGTGCCGATTGTTGTTGATAAATGGCCTTGAGAGCAGACAAGAATTTATCTCCAAAATTCATTTCCTCTACAACTTTCAATAGAAAATTCCAATCTAATTGATCAAAAGCTTTCTCAGCATCTATAAATATTTTTAAATGAATTTTTTTTATTATTATTATTTAAACATACAATCATTTATAAAAATACAATAAAATTTTAAAGTAGAAAAACCCCCCCCAGCCTCCCTCCAACCCCCAACACCCCTCCCTTCACTTCCCAGAGCAGAATACAGGGTTAATAATAATAATAATAATAAATTAGTAATTAAGAAAAAAAGAAAAGAAAGAAAAGAAAAAAAAATATCATAATTAACCTTTTACTCCATAACCTATAAAACAATTCTCTATAATATTTAATATTCATTCATAAAATAAATGAAACTTTTTAATTCCATACTTTTTCTGAATATAATCTATCCACCTTCCCCATACAATAATATATCTTTCTTGTGTATGATCCTTTAAATAAGCAGAAATTTTTGCCATTTCTGCAAAGCTAGATACTTTAAATATCCATTGTTCTAAAGTAGGCAAGGAATCTTTCTTCCAGTATAGACCTACTAGTAACCTTGCTGCAGTTAATAAATTCAACATCAAAGTAGTTTCTTTTTCATTTAAGTCAACAAAAATACCAAGTAAAAATAGTTGAGGAGTAAACTTTATCTTTTTTCTAAAAATTTTTTGAATGTTCCACCAAATCATAATCCAAAAAGCCTTTACTTTTTTACAATTCCACCAAATATGAAAATATGTCCCATCATTGTTACCACATCTCCAACATTTGGGCTGTATATTGGAATACATACAAGATAATTTTTTAGGATCTAAGTGCCATCTATAGAACATTTTATAAAAATTTTCTCTCAAATTTTGAGCTTGTGTAAATTTAACATTTCTTATCCAAATTGTCTCCCATAAATCCAATGAGATCGGCTCCTGTATATTCTGAGCCCATTTAATCATACAGTCTTTAACCAATTCTGTTTACGAATCTAACTCTAATAAAACATTGTATATTCTTTTTATATGAGCCGGACTTTGATTTTTAATCTGAATAACCAATTGTCTATCTTCTAGTGTTATTCCCTCTTTCTTGTCTACAGTCCATCTATCCATTATTTGTAAATATTGAAAACATGACTGTAGAATATTTTGCTGCCTTAGCACATCTAGGGATTTCAAATGCCAATTCGAACCAGAGCGAATTAACAGTTCTTTATACGAGATTCTGTCAAAATTTGTCCCCTTAGAGGTTCCCTCAATTGCGTGTCTGGGAATCCCCCAGATAGGTATTTTATAATTTAGTCTATAATAATACTTCTTCCAAACACGAAGTAAGGCATTCCTCAAAATATGTGATTTAAAAGTCCGATCAACTTTCTTATTAAAAATTAAATATGCATGCCAACCATATATTAAATCCCAACCTTCCAAAAAAAGAATATCCATATTTGTTAAATTAAGCCAATCACTTAACCAAGTTAGGGCGGCTGCATCATAATATAATTTCAAATTAGGTGCCTTAAGTCCCCCTCTTTCTCGAGCATCCTGTAATATCTTAAATTTAACCCTTGGTTTCTTCCCGGCCCATATAAAATTATTGATACCCTTTTGCCATTCCTCCAAATTTGCCTCTTTTTTAAGAATAGGTATCATCTGAAACAAAAAAAGAAACTTTGGTAGAACATTCATTTTTACGGCTGAAATTCTCCCCAACAATGACAATTGCAATTTTTTCCAATCTCTTAAATCCTTTTGGACTTTTGCCCATAGTGGTTCATAATTATTCTTATACAATTTTCCATTTGAAGCAGTTAGATATACTCCCAAATATTTAACCTTTTTTACCATCTGAAAACCTGTGGCTTTAATCAAACTTTCCCTATCTTTAACTGACATGTTCTTAGATAATATCTTAGTCTTATAATTATTAACTTTAAAACCAGAAATATTCCCATACTGTGTTATGAGTTCTAATAAACCATCAATCGCCTGATTCGGTTGTTCCAAAATTAAAACCAAATCATCCGCAAATGCCCACAATTTATACTCATTCTTCCTTATCTTTACACCCTTAATTAACTTTGATTCCCGAATCTGAATCAATAAAATTTCCAATGTTAAAACAAATAACAATGGGGATAATGGACATCCTTGTCTTGTCCCTTTTTGAATATTAAAATTCTCAGTCAATCCCCCATTTACAACAATTTGTGCAGATTGCTGCTGATATATAGCTTTAAGTGCATGTAAAAAATTATCCCCAAAATTCATTTTCTCTACCAAAGAAATAAAAATTGCCAGTCCAATTGATCAAAAGCTTTTTCAGCGTCCAAAAAGATAAAAGCCACAGGAATCTGATTATTCTTATCCAAGTACTCAATTAAGTTAATAATTTGTCTAACATTATGTTTCATATATCTCCCTGTTATAAATCCTGCTTGATCACTATGAATCAAGTCTTTCATCACCTGCATTAATCTATTTGCCAAAATTTTTGTAAAGATCTTATAATCAACATTCAATAATGAAATTGGCCTATAATTCTTAGGCTCTGTAAGATCCTGATCTTCCTTCGGAATCAGTGATATAAAAGCTCTTTTCCAAGAAGGAGGAACTTGCATACCCAACAAAATACTATTAAAGAGTTCCTTTAATGGCTCTATCATTTCTTCAGATAAGATCTTATAATACCTAGAAGTCAGTCCATCTGTTCCAGGAGACTTTCCAACCTTTAACTGCTTAATAGCTAAACCAATTTCCTCCACAGTAATTAAACTATTCATCCCATTTTGTTGTTCCTCTGAAAGTCTAGGAAAATGTACTGATTGTAAATATTTATCTATATCCAAACCCCTTATATTATCACTTGAATATAATTTTGTATAAAAGTCCAAAAAGCTTTTTCTAATCAAATCTTGCTGAAAAACCTCAGTACCTTTATATTTTACTTTCTCTATAATTCTAGCTTTCTGTTTCTTTCGTAACTGATAAGCCAACCACCTCCCAGGCTTATTCGCATTGCAAAAAGTATTATGTCTCATATACGACAGATTGGTAGCCACCTGATCTGCCATCAACATGTTAAATTGTTCCTTAAGCATCTTTATAGATACCTTTAAATTATTATCAGTAGGGTTAAGAACCAACTCTTGTTCTTTTGATTTGATCTCTTCTTCTATTTCTCTACGTCTTTGTAACCCTTTTTCCCTAAAAACTTTATTCAATTGAATCAGAATTCCCCTCATATATGCTTTACTAGCATCCCACACCATAGACATCGATGTCCCCTTATTCATATTTATAGCAAAAAAGTCCTTTAAATGTTCTTTACACTTTTGTACAAACTCCTCCCGATTAAATAAGTTCTCATTCAGTCTCCAAGATCTTCTATTCCCATCTTCCGAATATAACTCCATCCACACAGGACTATGATCTGACAATGTTCTGGGAAAAATTTTCACCTTCCTCACTCTAGGGAGAAAGTCACTAGTAATCAAAAAAAAATCAATCCTTGAAAATGACTGGTGTCTATCAGAATAAAAAGTAAAGTCTCTATCACTTGTATTCCTTTCTCGCCAAATATCAATAAGCTCCAATTCTTCCTTCAAATCAAAGAAAGTCATAGGTAATTTAGTTTGAATAAAAGTTTTAGAGGAACTTCTTTTGTCTATAGTTGGGTCTAAAACCCCATTCCAGTCACCCATCAAAATTACCGATTTATAATCCAACTGACATATCTTGCCATGCAGCAACTTATAAAATTGTTTCTGTTGTTGATTGGGAGCATATAGTCCAACAATAAGAACTTTTCGGCCTTGTAATAATAATTCCACAAAAAGATATCTTCCTTCAGAGTCAGCCTCAATTAGTTTAGCTGAAAAAGTTTTCTTCACATAAATTACCACTCCCCCTTTTTTCCCAGGGGCTGGAGCAGTAAAATGTGAGCCCAGACGGAAATTCATCAAGAATTTAGAATCTTTTAAAGTTATATGAGTCTCCTGCAAACATATCAAATCATTATTATGTTGTTTCAAATAATGAAAAATCTTTCTTTGTTTCTGTGGTACATTTAAGCCATTAACATTCCAGGTCAGGAACCTGACCATCTCCACCGGCCTGGAGCCTCTGCAGCATGGCCTGCAGATCTGCTGTCGAAGATCTTTTTGGTCTTGCCCCTCCCACAGGCTCTGTAGCAACCAAACTTTCACCACTCTTCTGCAACTGATCTTTTTCTTTACGTTTATGGGCAGCTCGTGTCATCCTTTGCTCTTTTATGTCAGAATTCTGTGCAGCTTGTTCCATAACCATCATTGATGAGGCTCCTGCCATAAGAGACTCTTCCGTTATCCTTATTTGTGGGGGTGGTGACAATCTTGCTTTTAAGATAGACTGGTAAAAATCTCTTGCTTTGGAAACAGTAGTTAATCTGTGACGTATCCCTTCATAATTTACTATTATTCCTCTTGGAATCTCCCATCTGAACTGAATTTGATGATGTTTTAGCTCATCAGACAAGAAAGTAAAATCTTTTCTGGCTCTTAAAATTTTTGGAGGTATCTCTTTTTAAATTATCACATCTTGATCAGCAATTTGAAACTTTTGTTTGTAAAAGGCCTGTATAATTTCATTACGAATAGATCTTCTGGAAAAATAAATAACCACATCTCTTGGTAAATTTCTCTGTCTGGCAACCCGTGAATTAACTCTAAAATTTTTTTCTATCTCATTCTCAATTATTTCAGGCCGCCAGCCAATATTAGGAGCAATATCTTTCACAATAAGCATCTTTAAGTCCTCCTGAGGGTTCTCCCTTAGGCCCCTAATACGCAATGCATGTTCCATATCCCTATATTGTGAAATGATTTTTTCATCCTGTGTAATTTCTTGTTCTCTACCTCCTGCATCCTAAATTCCATCCTTGCTGCATTTTCAGTAATCTTTTCCATCTGATCATCAATCCTCTCTATGTGCAGGGCTAAGCCCTGAAAGGCCAGAAGTATATGGTCCCTTACTTGTTTGTTCTTTTTCTCCAATAATTCTTCTGTATTAGCCCTCTCTGCAATTATAAGATCTTTTACCTCCTCCTTAATATCCAGGGCATGCTGTTTTAAAGCATCTTGTAAATCATTAAGAGAAATTGCAGCAGGAGGAGGAGAAGGTGGAGGTGATTTTGGTTTCTGAGAAGCAGGCTGAGGCATTGGAGAAGAAATAGGAACCTTAGGGGCGGGAGGCAGGCATTTTGAAGCCATTTTCTTAAGTTCCAAGAAGAAAGATTCTTATTAAAAAAGAAAAAAAGGCACAGTTCTTTTAAATATTCTTTAAAAAAAAGGCAAAGAAGAAAAAAGAGGAAAGAATAAAAGCCAAATTCTTACTTCTGTGTCTAAAGAGTTAATCTGTATCCAGGTTTTACTTTGTAATGCAAATCAAGCAAGAAAGACGATCGCCATTTTACTTTTCACTTTCCCTTTCTTCTAAAGGGAAAGTGAACAAAAGAAGAGGAAGAGGAAACTTGCTGAAGTTAAAGGCACCATCAAACCTGAGCACAGTCTCTCCTGGTCTGCTCCGTCTGCTTTCAAATACTCACAAGCAGCTGGAAAAAAAAAGCAGATGTGGAAGCGGCAACTTGCTTCATCCCAAAAGCTTCGGAATGAAGTCTCCCTGGAATGCGGAGTTGCTCAGGCTCCGAGGGAGCTCTACCCTCCGATCCCAAAAATAACAAGGATCCAGGGGAGCTCTTACCTCTACCTGAGAGCTCTCCTCCTCCCTTTTTCCCAGGGAGGAGATTCAAGCTGCGGGACACCTGATTGTCAAAGTCCCGCGGCTCTTACACGCACCAGGAATGGGCGGCTTTGTAAAACGCCACCATTCGTCATCGCTGGAACCACCGGAGGAGGATCTATAAATATTAAAGCAGCAGGGATTTGGTTGTTCTTATCCAAATACTCTATTAAATTAACAATTTGTCTTACATTGTTTTTCATATATCTCCCCATTATAAATCCAGACTGGTCAGTATGAATCAATTGTTTCAAAACCTGCATTAATCTATTTGCCAATATCTTTGCAAAAATCTTATAATCTGTATTTAAAAGAGATATAGGCCTATAATTTCTAGGTTGGGACAGATCCTGGTCATCCTTTGGAATTAATGATATGAAGGCCGTTCTCCAGGATGGAGGTAATTCTGCTCCAGATAAAATATCATTAAAAAGTACCTTTAATGGTTCTATCATTTCTTCAGATAACATCTTGTAATAAATCGCTGTTAACCCATCAGTACCTGGAGTCTTACCAACCTTCAATTGTTTAATTGCAAAAATAATCTCTTCAGAAGTAATTAAACCATTAATCCCATCACATTGATCCCTCATAAGTCTAGGAAAATGTGCTCCCTGTAAATATTTTTCTATATCTGAAGTTTGTATACTTTCACTAGAATAAAATTTAGAATAAAAATCTAAAAAAGACTTTTTAATCAAATTTTGTTGGTAGGCTTCTTTACCTTTATAAATAATTTTATCTATAATCCTATAATTGTTTGGTGTTGATGTGGATCGATATTAAGGATTTGGGATCATGACATTTGACTGCCAGCCAGTGTTCATGGATCCTATTTTGTAATTGATATGATGTTTGTCCCATGTAGAATTGGTTGCAATGGTTATGGTTGATTCTGTAGATTACATTGTTTCTTTCATCCTTCTGTATCTTGGTTCTGGATAATTGCTGGCAGAGTGTTGTTGTGGGTTTTTGGGCTATTGCTATTCCTAGGGGTTAGAGAATTCTGGCTGTCATTTTGACATCCATTTTGTATAGGGAAGAGTTAGTTTTTGTGTGATGGTTGGCTGTGTGCTATGTTGTGGTTTGGGTGCTGTGTGATGGAATACGAATTTTTTTTTTTTTTGATAGCTGCTATGGAGAAAGACAGCACGCAGCTATTTCTCTTCCACTTTTCTTAGTGTTGTGGTGCTGCAGTGTGTCCTGGCCCTTCTGAAGAGGGTCTGGACACAGCTTCTTTTGGGTGCAGTGGGGTGGTTGCTTATGAAGCTGAGGATCTCATCCATGTGTGTAGGTTTGCAGTAGATGTGGGTTTCCAGTTCTCCGTTGTCTAGTCTCCTTATGTCAATGTTGAGGAATGGGAGTCTGTTGTCTGTTTCCTCTTCGTGTGTGAATTTGATCCCAGGGAATATGTTATTGAGTAGATGGCGTGTTTCCTCAATTTGGGAGCATTTGATGATGAAGATTTCATCAACATAGCTTGTCCAGAATTTTGGTTGAATGGTGGGTATAGCTATGGATTCAAGTTGTTGCATGACTGCTTCTGCTATTAGGCCTGATATGGGTGATCCATCACGGTACCTTGTACTTGGTTATTTATTACAATTATCAGTGCATATCCTTGTAAAATCACCCAAAGAGCGCCAGAATCAATATTTAAGCTTTCCCTCAGAATCAGTGTTCATATTTTCTTCTGATAACAAGTACATGGAACAGTCAATTGCAAATATTGACATTTGCTTCCCAATTTCCTAAAGCAGATTAATATTTCCAGGGCTGAGTTGTACAAACTGATGCTGTGTCTTCTACACTGCTCCATCTTCTCTCTTGTGGAATCACAATGCAGGATCCAAAATAAATAATCAAGGCTCACTGCAGTGCTTGTTATTCAGTGTGTGCAGGGGAAATTCTCCAAAGAATGTTGAGATAAAACCCTGTGGACAAAAGAATGCATCTATAGTTATACAGGACATCTCAGTGAAGAGGGGGAAACTCATGTATAAGCAATAGATGATGTAAGCAAACATATTTGTGGGTAAAGGATTTCCCTTCTCCTGCCCTTCTACCATCTAGTTATCTTCAAGGAGAGAAATAAAACAATAGAACAAAAGGAGAGGGGCCATCTGGGAATGCCATATGTTGAAAAGAAAGCATCTCCCACAAGGATTTACACTGATAATTGTAATATTAAGTACAATTAATAAATAAGCAAATCTATGCATAGACAAATTATGCAAATTGTCCTGAGAAGAAAACAGGCTGCAGTTCAATAAGCCAAATTCATTATATCTCTGTACATCAACATGTTCACACGATTCCATTTCTGTAAAAACATCTTTCCTCATACACTGTAGCTTCACCATTTCCTGAAGGACCCCCAGATCTACAACAACACCATGGAAGGAATGTACTTGGATAGGAATGGAGATTTGATGGCTGACTTTGACATTTTGAGCTGGGTGTGGTTTCCTAATAAGTCCACCACCAGAGTGAAATTTGGGAGTCTAGTCAGAGAAGGAGCCAGTGGAATCAAATTCAGCATCAACAAGCAAACCATCACGAAGCCTCAATGGCTCAATCAGGTGGGGGGGAAGGTGTCCCGTCTCTTTAGTTTTGTCCATCCTCTCAATATGTGTCTCCTTCCTTCCCAAACTATATATCAGACTGACTAAGGAAGAATTTCCTGACATTTAGAGGAATTAATCAGTGGGATGATTTTCCTCCAGAGGCTGTGAGTGCTCCATCACTTTCACCATTTGTCTGAAATAATATAGGGTTTCCTGTCCAAGCAGGGGGTTGGACTAGAAGACCTCCAAGATGCCTTCCAAGTCTGTTATTCTGTTAAATTCATCCTTCAGACTTATACTGTTTCCATTTAGAACTAGCAAAAGAAAATTTGTTGTGTTAAGTATGGAAATGTAAGGGACACAGAGGGAAATTATGTTTGGGTGGAGGAAAACAGAAGCAGGATTTAAGCTGGGGGGGAGAGAAATAAAATCTCTTTTTTTTTCATTTGGACATGTAGAAATGCAAGAATTGAATTTATCTAGACTTTTGGTACAAGAAATGTGCAAAATCCGTCATCCTTGAGAATTCCAGAATTCCCATTTCTCCTCTAAATCATGCTGATGTGTTTTTCCAAAAGTTGCTCTGACAGTCTTCCAGAGTCAGTCCTCCAAAATGGAAGCATGTCTGACTATCATGAACTGCTTTCAGTGTAAAAAACTAACTTTCTAGAAAATTATTGGACCTTCCCTGCAGCAGTCACCACAACATGGCCTGGAGGAGAAACACAACGTTCCATTTCTAGTCCATTTTGCACATACCTGTTTTGCTGATCCCGTTCCAATTCTATAATTCATTTCATTGCTGATCAGTTTTGCCGATACTTCTGAATGCCAATTCTATTCACTTTCAGCCCTTGCCTTACTCCCAGTGTGTGGAGCCTTGTCAGCCTGGATATTTCAAGGTGGTCCAGGAAGGAAAACCAATCTGCTGCTACAACTGCATCCCCTGTGCAGAAGGGAGCTTTTCCACCAAAGAAGGTCGGTGAGTGGGAATCAAAATTTTTATTTCTGCCTTCCATCCCCCTGCTGATGAATACACACAAATTCAGATGTGGGTTTCCTGATTCCAAATTTTAATTCCCGCCCTATAAATTCATGGTAAATATATATTTGTCCTCTGCAGATGTAGACCAGTGCACCAGATGTCCAGATGATCAGTATCAGAACAAGCATCGAGATCAGTGTATCCCCAAAATTGTCACCTTTTAAACATTAACCATTGGGATTTGGTGGGACAAAATGAATCTATAAATAGTTGAACAATATTGGTATTGTATTTCAATTTTATTCTTCAATTAATGAGTAATGGGACAAATCAAACTCCATTTTTGAAAAACAGAATATTCCAACCCTGTCAGTTTGGCCAATCCCAGTCCATTAGGGACCTTCCTACAAGATGTAGATGGTTGTCCCTTCTCCCCTTTTGCTTCCTAGAGTTGTCTGCCCCTAATCTAGCCACATTTTCACACTTGATCCACTTGGGACACATACTAATGCAAAGAAGCACAGCTATACACATACTCCTAAATTTTTATTTCTGCCTTTCATCCCCCTGCTGATGAATACACTCAAATTCATATGTGGATTTCCTGATTTCAAATTTTAATTCCCGTTCTATAAATTAATGGTAAATATACATTTGTCCTCTGCAGATGCAGACCAGTGAACCAGATGTCCAGATGATCAGTATCAGAACAAGCATTGAGATCAATGTATCCCCAAACTTGCCACCTTTTTGTCCCATCAAGAGCATTTGGGAATTATTCTTACTTTCTTTGCCCTATTCCTAATCTTAACGACAGTTTTAGTCTTGGGAATCTTCATTAAATTCCAAGAAACTCCCATTGTCAAAGCCAACAACCGGGACCTCTCCTATATCCTCCTGATCTCCCTTCTGCTTTCCTTCTTGACTTCCTTTCTCTTCATTGGTCAGCCAAGGAGAACCACCTGTCTTCTCCGACAAACAATTTTCAGCATCATCTTCTCCATTGCTGTGTCTTCTGTCTTGGCCAAAACAATTATGGTGGTGCTGGCCTTCCTGGCCATAAAGCCAGGAAACAGAGTGAGAAGGTGGCTGGGCAAGAATCTGGCCAACTCCCTCATCCTTTCTTGTTCCAGTGTCCAGGTTGTCATTTGTTTCACCTGGTTAGGAGTCTTTCCTTCATTCCCTGATTCTGACATGTATTCGCAGCCTAGAGAGATTGTTCTGCAGTGCAATGAAGGCTCTGTCACTATGTTTTATGTTGCCCTTGGTTACATGGTCTTTCAGGCTGCCATTTGCTTCATGGTGGCTTTCCTGGCCAGGAATCTGCCTGGGTCCTTCAATGAAGCCAAGCTGATCACCTTCAGTATGCTGGTCTTTTGCAGTGTCTGGATCTCCTTTGTGCCTACCTATCTGAGCACCAAAGGGAAATTCATGGTTGCTGTGCAAGTCTTCTCCATCTTGGCCTCCAGTGCTGGGCTTCTGGGCTGCATCTTCATCCCTAAGTGTTACATCATTTTGCTAAGGCCAGACCTGAATACAAAGGAGCAACTGATGTTCAAAGCTGAAGTAAAAAAATGATTCTGATGGATGTTCTGTGGATATAATTCTCACCCAATATAATTCCCACCAATTGGGTACTTTTCAGGAGAAAACATTATCAGGCTGCTTTTGGAAGTGATCTCCTGGTTAAGCCTAATTTCCATGTTTTTATGTTTCTGTGTCTGGCACTATTATTTAACATTTTAGGCTTCATTATTAGCCTTTAAGTGAGGATGTTATTAGCATTTTAGTTTGCCAGTGTTGGTCTCCTTTCAGACTTTAGAAAGAATGCTTTTCTTCTGTTTTTTTCTATGGGAAATAGTCTAGCCTTTTCAGCAACTGAACCTTAGACAGTATATTCTGAAAGTAATTGAATAGTCTTGCAAGTTTTAAGTAAGAAACAAATCAAGCTTGGAAAGGGCATGATGTAACCCATAAATTTACCATTTGTGGAATGTAATCTCTCATCAATATTTTCTATTGTTCAGTTGTCTCGGGTAATAAATGTCATTCATTCTTTCTTTAGTTGCTTTCTGATTTATCACATATACCAAATTTTTGAATCATTTGTTTCTGTGCCCTATCAAAAGACTTGGACCACCCACTGTTCCCAAAAATGTTTTTCACTGTGATTTATATTGTTGGGTAGGGGTGAAAAGGCTAATTTTGCAAAAGAAAAAATGTTTTTAATGTCTCAAATTCAGAGAAATTTTCTTTTTTTTATTGAATTTTTTTTAAATTTTACAAAAAAGTTCCCTTCCCCGAACCGTCCCCACCCTCCCCTACCCTCCCCTGACCTTCCCAGAGCTGAATACAGGCTTAATTAAAATTTAAGAAAAAATCTTAAAACACATATAAACCATAAGCAAATCTAAAAGCATTAATTAAACAAATTATAAAATAGTTAACGACAATATATAAAAAAAACAAGAAGAGAGAAAGAAACAGAAAAAGAAAAAAGAAAATAAAAAATTAAAAAAATATCTATAAAGTATCTTAAATATGAATTATTCAAAAACTAAATAATATTTTTTATATCCAACTTATATTGTATGAAATCTATCCATCTTTTCCATACGAGGAGATACTTCTCTTGCGCTTGATCTTTCAAGAAAGCCGAAATCTTTGCCATTTCCGCCAAGTAGGAAACTTTAAGAAACCATTCTTGCAAAGTAGGCAAAGATTCCTTCTTCCAACATTGCCCTACTAACAACCTGGCCGCTGTAATTAAATTTAACATTAATATAGTCTCTTTACTATCACAATCAGAAACAATACCTAACAAAAACAATTGTGGAGGAAATTTTATCCTTCTTCTAAAAATTCTTTGAATATTCCACCAAATCTTAATCCAAAAAGCTTTTATATTTTTACATGACCACCAAATGTGGTAATAAGTATCATCCAAACACCCACATCTCCAACATTTATGCTGCAAGTCAGGATACATATGAGACATTTTTTGTGGATCAAGGTGCCATCTATAAAACATTTTATAAAAATTTTCCCTTAAATTTTGGGCTTGTGTAAATTTGACATTCCTCACCCAAATAATCTCCCAGGTATCTAATAGGACCGGTTAATCAAAATTTTGTGCCCATTTAACCATACATTCTTTAACTAATTCTGCTTCTGAATCCAATTCTACTAAGACCCCATAAATTCTTTTGATATGAGTTCGTCTTTGATCTTTTATTTGTTTTAACAAATTCTCATCCTCTCTAAGCAAACACACATTACAATCTATCTTCCACCTCTCCACTATTTGTCTATACTGAAACCATGAATAGATAATGTTTTCTTGTGTTAAATCTTCCAAAGATTTTAATTGCCAATTTTTACCATCCCATCTAAGTAATTGTGCATAAGAAACACTATCCATCTTGACTCCTCTCCTTATCCCTTCTATCGCATGCCATGGTATAGCCCATAATGGAATTTTAAAATCACTTCTATAATATTTCTTCCAAACCCAAAGTAAAGAAGTCCTTATAATATGAGATTTAAAAACCCTATCAACCTTTTTATTAAAAATTAAATAGGCATGCCATCCAAAAAGTAAATGCCAACCCTCCAAGAGGAGTAGTTCTACATTTGTTAAATTAACCCAATCACTAATTAATGTTAAAACCGCTGCGTCATAATACAATTTCAAATTCGGTACCATGAGTCCATCTCTCTCACGAATGTCTTGTATAATTTTAAGTTTTACTCTTGGTTTTTTCCCTGCCCAGATAAATTTGTTGATACATTTCTGCCATTCATTTAAATTAACCTCATTCTTTAAAATGGGTATCATTTAAATAAAAAAAGAAACTTTGGCAGAACATTCATTTTAATCGCTGCAATTCTCCCCAAAAGAGATAAATGCAGCTTCTCCCAGTGTTCCAAATCTTTTTGTATTTTCACCCACAACCTTTCATAATTATTTTTATACAATTTTGCATTGGAAACGGATAAAATAACCCCCAGATATTTTACCTTATTGACAACCTCAAAATCTGTCAGTCTAACCAGGGTTTCCTTATCCAAATTGGTCATGTTTTAGGCAATATTTTAGTCTTATTATTATTAATTAAAATTTCTCTGAATTTTATTAATTATGGAAATTTCTCTGAATTTTTCAAAATTAATAAAATTCAGAGAAATTTTCATCAGCTCCAGAAATTTTCATCACCTTCCAATTTAGGGTGTTTGAATTTCAGGCAACAAGTGGAGAAAATAAAACTGCAACATAAATGGTGCACACCTTTTTTTTTTAATCCAAGGGACATTTGTTCATTAATAAAATATTTTATAATTATTAAGATCTACCAAAAGGTTAGAAGAAAGTATGTTCTCTTTTTTCTGTAATCTATCCTGTCTAACAATCAAAAGTACTTTTTATCAGATCAGAAGTATTTATTTATTTGAGGGGCCCTTGGTGTTCTTTGAGCTTGCTTGTTTTCTTGCAGACATTTCATCACCAAACTAGGTAACATCATGAGTGCTAGTAACTATCATCAGTAACTATCACTGATGATGTTACCTAGTTTGGGTAATAAAACATCTGCAAAAAAACAAGCAAACTCAGAGTGCTCAGGACTCGTCATTTCAATCCTGAGCTAGAAATATTTATTAGCATTTTTTTTCCATTTTTATGCAAGAAAGGCATAAGAGGGTTCCAGTCATGAATAAATGAAAAGAAGAAATAGGGGTGACATGATAGCAGTATTCCAGTATTTGAGAGGCTGCCACAAAGAAAAGGGGGTCAAATTATCCTCCAAAGCATCAGAGGGCAGGACAAGAAACAATGGTTGGAGACTAATCAAACAGAGAAGCAACCTGGAATTAAGGAGAAAGTTCCTAACAGTGAGGACAATTAACCAGTGGAGTGGCTTGCCTTCAGAAATCATGGGCACTCCATCACTGGAGGTTTTTAAGAAGAGACTGGACAGATACTTGTCTGAGATGGTATAGGTTCTCCTACTTGAGCAGGGGGCTGGACTAGAAGACCTCCAAGGTCCCTTCCAGCTCTATTCTATTCTAACATCCCAATTGTTGTCTTTAATTATGAGAGTTTCTTGAAATTTACTGAAGGTGCCCAAGACTAAGCCTCATCCCAAAAAACAGAAACAAGGGAAGGGAAGCTGGGATGATTCCCAAGGGGTTAAAGCACCATGCTAGGGAGTGGGAAACCATGAGTTCAAGCCCCCCTTTGGGCATGAAAACTTGCTGGGTGACTTTGGCCATCTTTCTCAGCTCAACCCACCTCTCAACCAAAGGATCAAATGTTAGCTTTGTACCATAAAAATGGCCAGTGGATCAAGGAAAGGCACTTTCATGGACAATGTCAAGGTATATTATATTTCCAAAAATCTGTCCCCTTTTTTCTGGAGTCACCCACACACCCTGCATCCACAGTGAAGATGTTTCCTTCTGCAAAAGGAAGATAGCCATAGCAGCATATGGGCTTCCCCTCCTGCGCCGCCTTCCCAAATCCTGGACAACAACTTTCCACACACTGGGAAGGAGGCAGGCTCTGAGCAGATGGAGGAAAATTCATTGTCAGAAAATTCTATTTATTTATTTTATATCCAGTCTTTATTATTTTTATAAACATTTCTCTATGCCTGTGAAATGGATAGGAATGAGGTCAAGAAGGAAAGCAGGAGAGATATGAGGAGGATGTGTGTGTAAGCCACTCAGTGTCACCTCGCATCATGAGATGAGCAGCATATTAATTTGATAAATAAATACATAAATAAATAAAGTAGGAGAGATCCTGACTATTGGCTTTCAGTAAATGAAAGGATGTTTCTTTCCTCACTTGCTTCTGCCTCTGCAGATATACTGTGTGGGGTAGAGGCAAAGGGGCAGACTGACAAAATGTTTCTCATGATATCACCATGCAAGCCGTGGGTCTTATCTCAAGATTCACATACAAAAGGTCAAGGTTGTACGCTGACACCATAATCCCCATTTCATTTCCTCACCACTCTGATTTGCAGTAGGGAAGCAAAGTATTTAGGACTCAGGGTGAAATGCTCTTCATCAGACTATCATTTTGGCAGAGAGGTTCAGATAGACTTTTCTACCTGTTGGATCAGTATGAGACAACCAGAGATGTTTCATGTTAAATATCTCTGTCTGAGGTTAAATAACAGACATGTCAAACACAAGGCCCGGGGGCTGGATGCAGCCCACGAAGTGATTTCATGTGGCCTGCGAAGCCATCCTGGAAACAGTGAGGGAACGGCCCCCTCCGCTTTGGCCCTGGCCCAGGCCAGCTGGGAGCCAATGTACAATTTTGTGGTGGCCATCTATGCAGAAATGCATTCAGTCTTAGCTCCACAAGGCCATCTGGAAACAGCCCCTGCCACGTCGGCCCTTCCCCCTGGGTGTATGCTGGGGAGGTGTCACCCTTTGTGAGGAATGAAGAAATGGACCATGCCTTGGTGCTTGCCCCAGTCCCACTCTCTTCTGCCAGAGACCCTCAGATCTGTCCCACTCCTGGCCAGGCCCCCACAGGCACCCTTGACGCGAACAGGGTGACACCCACCTGCCCCCCTGAGGGCAACTGCAATGCTGATGCGGCCCTCAATTAAATTGAGTTTGACACCCCAAACAAGTTTTTTGGAGGCTTTTTATTTTCCTTGACTTCTCCAGATAAAAAGGAGCATGTCACATGGTTGGATGGATGGATGGATGGATGGATGGATGGATGGATGGATGGATGGACAGACATCTATTTGAATCATATGCATTCAATTACAAGCATGGGAATAAAAGTAAATCATCTACCGTAAAACATAAAGATCTGAATAATAAGGAACGCACAGTAAGTCTCAGGCAACATCAGCCTCAAAAGTCCACAATAAGAAAAAGGTAACCATAACTTCATGTAAGAAAAAACACAGCATCATAAAATAAGCATCACTTATAATAACATGAAAGAAAACCAACTGGAAATCAACCAAGCAAAATGACAGGTGTCCCAAATGCCCACAGAACAATTTGCTCTTGGATGCTTTCTAGGAATCCATTATATTGAGTTATATCAGGACTTCTTCAGTTGAATTCCCAGCTCATCCTTGCAAAACTTCTACATCTCCAGATAATTATTAGTAGAATGAGAGTGATTTCTTTCTTGCTTTCATGCTAAATGTCAAGAGATTCTTCTCTCCTCCAGAGATTCTCTAGAGCGGATCAACAAACTCAGGAGTAATACATAGTAATGTTTGGCATCATGAAAGTTAGTGCATAAATTGTCTTGTCACCTTGGGAAGCTGGCCTGAGCTTCATGGCCACCAGGAGGTCTGCTGTTGTGTTGACCCATGTTTCCATCATTTGGGAAGTCTTCTCTGGACTTCATACTATATTAGAAAAGTCAGTCTTGCTGCTATCTGCTTTCAACTTCTCCAAACTCTTCTGCTCTTCTGATTTTGAGATCAGATGCAAGGCAGGGGATTCCTTCAGTTAAACCAGAAATGGATCCTCTACTTCTGCTTCTGATGGAGCTTTTGTTGCCCCAGGCAGCCTGTGGGATGCTCAGCACCAGGTGCTTCTTGACTTTGGGGAGGGATGAAAGAGACCCACTCAATCATTACAGGCCAGGAGACCATCTCATCAGTGGACTCTTCTCTGCAACAAATACTCTACAACCTGAGCTGGAAAATTTCAGTTTGAGTCCTTCTAAAAAGTTTCATCAGTAAGTTACATAATGTTTGAGTGATGTTATATTATGTTGCCTTTGAGAAAGAAAGTGGGTGAAGGAAAGCAGTAAGGTTTTAATTAATTAGATCTATAGTTATGTCTGTATCACTGCTTTTTTGTAAAAAAGAAAAAAAATAGGTGCCGGAACAAACACATATCACACAACCCGCCTTGCCTACCCTACAAAGTTCCATCCCAGAAAGTTGACAGAACTCCGTTCTGGGCATTCTACGAGAAAAAAAGCCTTGGTCTTGGTCCACAGCATGAAGTGGAACACATTCAGCAGATAAAACAAAAGTATGCTTTAAACTCAGCAGCCTTGTCCAACTGATATAATAATAATAATAATAATAATAATAATAATAATAATAACAACAACAACAACAACAACAAAAACAACAACAACAACAGTGACATTGATAGACTTTATCTACCAAGGCAAATACGTGGGCGTGGAATGCTACAAGTACATCAGATGGTTGAAGAAGAAAAAATGGCTTTGGAAGAATATCTGAAGAACAATGATGAAGATGCACTGAAATTAGTATATCAGGAAGGCTTACTAACTACTGGAGAGACCAAACTGGCCTACAAGAAAGACCAAATGAAGAACAGAATAGAGGCATGGGAAGACAAAGCACTACATGGCCAATACATGAAAAAAATAGCTGGGAAAGCAGATAATAATAAAACCTGGCAATGGCTAAGAGCAGGAAAATTGAAGAAAGAGACCGAGGGACTAATTCTGGCTGCACAAGACCAAGCCTTAAGGACAAATGCATACAAAGTCAAAATTGAGAAGACAGCAACAGACAGTAAGTGCCGCCTATGCAAAGAAGCGGAAGAAACAGTGGACCACTTGGTAAGCTGTTGCAAGAAGATTGCACAAACTGATTACAAGCAGCGGCATGACAAAGTAGCAACAATGGTGCATTGGAAGATCTGCAAAAAATATCATTTGCCTGTAAGCAAAAACTGGTGGGATCATAAAATAGAGAAAGTCATAGAAAATGATAAAATTAAACTGCTCTGGGACTTCAGAATTCAAACAGACAAGCACCTGCAACATAACACCCCAGACTTAACAATTGTCGATAAGAAAGACAAAAAAGTCTGGATAGTGGACGTGGCAGTGCCTGGAGATAGCAGAATAGAAGAGAAAGAACTGGAGAAGATAACAAAATACAAAGACCTACAAATAGAAATAGAAAGTCTGTGGCAAAAGCAAGCAAGGGTAGTACCAATAGTCATAGGCTCTTTGGGTGCAATTCCAAAACAACTGGAGCACCACTTGAATACCATTGGCATTGACAAATTCGCTATTAGTCAATTGCAAAATGCAGCCTTATTAGCAACTGCTTCCATCCTGCGACGATATCTGTAATACCATCAAACATCCACATCTGCCTATCCCAGGTCCTGGGTAAGGACTAGATAGGTAGACAAAATGCCAAATCCAGTCTAAACATCTGGCTGACTGTGCGATGATCGATAATAATAATAGAGTTGGAAGGGACCTTGGAGGTCTTCAACCCTCTGTTCAGGCAGGAAACCCTATCATCATTTTAGACAAATGGCTGTCCACTCTCTTCTTAAAAACTTCCAGTGTTGGAGCACCTACAACTTCTGCAGGCAAGTTGTTCCACTGATTAATTGTTCTAACTGTCAAGAAATTTTCTCCTTAGTTCTAGGCTGCTTCTCTCTTTGGTTAGTTTCCATCCGTTGCTTCTTGTCTTGCCTTCAGGTACTTTGGAAAATAGCTTGACTCCCTCTTCTTTGTGGCAACTGCTGAGATATTGGAGCTCTGCTATCATGTCACACACACACACCCCATCCTTCTCTTCATTAAACTAGACATACCCAATTCCAGCAACCGTTTCTTATATGGAACACATTCAGCAGATAAAACAAAAGTATGCTTTAATGCTCAGCACCCTTGTCCAACTGATTAGCTTGGGAAGTCATGGTTATGATCTCAGCATGACCATCAAAGAAAAGGATAGGAATCTCTGATTGTTTAGTTCTCATCAATCCCAGTTCAGAAAAAAGACTATCCCTCTGTTAATGCAGCTCAGCACTGTGTTGGCTTTTTTGGCAGCTGCAGCACACTGCTGGCTCATATTTAAGTGAATGTCCACTAGGACTCCAAGATCCCTTTCACAATTACCACTATTGAGCAAGGTGTCACCTGTGCTGTACTTGTTCATTTGGTTTTTCTTGCCTAAATGTAGAACCTTACTTTTTTCACCATTGAATTTCATTTTGTTATATAGTGCCCAATGTTCAAGTCTGTCCAGATCCTCCTGTATCTTAAGCCTGTCTTCTGGAGTGTTTGCTATTCCTGCCAGCTTGGTGTCATCTGTAAATTTGATGAGTTCCCCATCTATCCCCTCATCCAAATCGTTGATGATTCTCTATATTCTATTTCCCTATCTCATTCATATATACAGCAGATTCATACACACATACATGCACATTATAAAAATATAACCTCTATATTATAGTCCTTTGAGTGAATCTCAATTCCTGTTCCTACATGGTAAGGTCCATGCTTGTTTCTGAGCTGCATTTTCAGACATACTTTGCCATAATCTTTTCCTGGGATGTTTTTAGACTCCTCAGCCTGAGGTGTGAGAGAATCCAAGGGACAACAATACCCAGATTGTCTGGAATGTATCTGTTTCAAACAATGTAAGTAGAGAAGAGGAACTTTGGGGACAAAAACCTGTGCAGTCACAATAGCATATATGAAATGCATTAACAGAATAACAGTTGGACGAGACCTTGGAGGTCTTCTAGACCAACCCTATAACCTTCTGGACAAACAGCTGTCCAATCTCTTATTAAAAGCCTCCAGTGATGGAGCATCCACAACATCTGAAGGCAAGCCATTCCACTAGTTGATTATTCTCACTGTCAGAAAATTTCTCCTTAGTTCTAGGTTGGTATTTTCACTGAATGTAACATTATGGCAAAATCCATGTATCTTTTCAGGAAAGAAGATGTGATGTACTGGAAAATTCTGCCCTTCCTTTTTGCCATCCAGGAAATCAACAAAGATCCCCTCCTCTTACCCAACCTCACCCTGGGTTACAACCTGCATGACAACTTTCGAGACAGAGGATTGACATTGGATGGTCTGTTGGATTTGCTTTCGACTGGAGAGGCCAATGTTCCCAATTACAGCTGTGGAAGGAAGAGGAACATGCTGGTTCTCCTGGAAGAGACCAACTCTGACATATCCATCCTTATGGCTGCCATATTGGGCATCTACAAAATCCCACAGGTATAGAGCAAGTGCATGGCTGCAAGTTTATTCCAGAGCAGTTCAAGGAGATTTCCTCCATAGAAATGTTAAGCATGGATTAAGGTGTACAATTCATCTTTACATCCTCTTTCAGTCTCCCAAAGAGACAAGAATAAATACAGCCATAATTAACAGTTATCACTGAGTACAAAGATTAGTTCAAAATGTATGCTTGCTCAGATCTCGCCCTATGCAGGCTTTCTGGAAGCATCAACTTTTCATAAAATGAGCTCTGGATTTCTTCTTAACCTTCCATTGATGACAGTTACATTCTCTGCATTTCTGATCCCCTATTAAATCCACCAAGGTAGGCTGGAATCTTCCAGCCACTACCTAAGCTCTGACATTATATTTTCAGGATCTCATATGTTGGCTTTGTAAAAACCCCAAATAAAACATAAATCTTCTTTTTGTTTCCAGATCAGCTACACTTTTATTTCACCTATCCTGAATGATAAAACTCAGTTACCCCTTCTCTACCGGACTACCCCCAAAGAAGATGCTCAGAACCTGGGGATTGTTAAACTGCTGCTGTATTTTGGGTGGATATTCATTGGTGTCTTTGCTGCAGACACTGATAATGGAGAATATTTCATTAGGACCTTCATTCCAGTGTTGTCTCAGAATGGCATCTGTGTTGTTTTTTCACAAATTATATTATTAAACAGTGAGAACCACAAGTATCTGATTTCTGTTTTCAACATGTGGATCCAAATCAATGTATTTGTTTACTATTCAGAATTTTCATTCATAGAGGGAGCTTTTTTTCTAGAAAACATATTAAATTCCTTGAGACAACCTATTGTGGGGAAACTTTGGATCACAACAGCTTTGTGGGATCTCACCATCGAATTATTGTATAATACTTTTTCTTTCAGATATACCCATAGTATTTTTTCTTTCCTTATCCAGACCAGCCAAAGGACCAAATTTAATGATTTCATAGATTTCTATTTTTATATCGAAGCATTTATGGTTAAAAAATTTCACTGTTCATACAGAAAGCCTGCCTTGTCTGTGAAAGGCTGGACAAGGTGTACAGAGAAAGAGAACTTGGAGACTCTGCCTCAAGAGAAGATTGAAAAGATCTTCTCTCTAGATAGCTCCTTAACTTACAATGCCATCCAGATTGTGGCACATGCCTTAAATGTGGCCTATTCATCTCAATTCCAGAGGATAAGGATGGAGAGAAAAAGCAAGCTGGAAGTCGAAAAGATCCAGCCATGGCAGGTATTCCCTATAGGTTCCATGTGTATTGCTAAGGGTGACAGATAGATGATGAATGTCACAAAACACTCTCTGAGAAATGTGGAATATGTTGAGAAAAAAGTTATGAAACATTTTCTTTCATAAGATCCCTTATCTTCCTCTTAATCTTTTCCTTTGGCCTCCAGAATTGCTGAATGGCAAATTATACATTGGTTGTGTTGTCGCACATCACTACAATTCTTTTATCTCAGGTGTGTTAAGCATTTCTTTCTTCAGATTCTAGAATCTGGTGCTTGTGGAAAGGGATTTTGGATTCTCTCCCAATATATTACAATGTAAGACAACAGTGAACTTAATGGGGATGAAGATTCGTTCTCCAAGCTTGTGGGTTGGTTTCTGAACATTTCATTACCAGGCTAGATAACATCTTCAGTGGAGTTCAGGGATGTCAGCGTTGGTGTTCATCTGTCTATAAGGGTTTCAGGTGTGGGTTTGTCATGTGAGGATCTTGTGATGGGTCAGGTGTGAGTGAGAAGTGGGGGGCCTTGTGTGGGTTGGTTGAGGGTCTGTGCTGTCGGTGCCATCCCTGATTGGCTGTGTGGTTGATTTGGATTCTGAGGAGTTTGCAGGCTTGTTGTAGGTCAACTTGTCTGTTGATGGAATGGCTGGTGGAATGCAGGCTTCAATGAACTCACGAGTGTGGTGGGTGGTAGTGTGGCCGATTATTTTTGTGATGCTCAAATTAAACTGGTATTGTTCGGTGTTTTTTTTTTTAATTTATTTTTACTTTTTTTTTTCAGGGTAGAATGGCTGGCTTTTATTTTTATTTTTTTTTGTAAAAATTTTTATTTTCATCTTTACAATACATAACAATCTTACAAATACTTCAGATAAAAAATAAAACAAATAGATACATGCCAAATTCAGTCTTGCCCGCCCATTTCCCCCCAAACCGCATCCCACCTCAAACCAACTTACTTCTTTCCCTCTTTTTCTTCACTCACCCCCTCTCCTCCTTCACCTCAACCTTCCTACATACTTCTCACCTTCTCCTCCCTCTTGATGCGGTCCAAGGGAAATGCCCGAGCAGTTCCTCTCTCAAAATTAAGACATTAATATTATATACAATAAGACTGTTTCTACTTTATCTGAACTACTTAAACTTCAACCCATCCAATATTTTTGCAAAAATCTTATAATCTGTATTTAAAAGAGATATAGGCCTATAATTTCTCGGTTGGGACAGATCCTGGTCATCCTTTGGAATTAATGATATGAAGGCCGTTCTCCAGGATGGAGGTAATTCTGCTCCAGATAAAATATCATTAACAAGTACCTTTAATGGTTCTATCATTCCTTCAGATAACATCCAGTAATAAATAGCTGTTAACCCATCAGTACCTGCAGTCTTACCAACCTTCAATTGTTTAATTGCAAAAATAATCTCTTCAGAAGTAATTAAACCATTAATCCCATCACATTGATCCCTCATAAGTCTAGGAAAATGTGCTCCCTGTAAATATTTTTCTATATCTGAAGTTTGTATACTTTCACTAGAATAAAATTTAGAATAAAAATCTAAAAAAGACTTTTTAATCAAATTTTGTTGGTAGACTTCTCTACCTTTATAAATTATTTTATCTATAATCCTATAATTGTTTGGTGTTGATGTGGATCGATATTAAGGATTTAGGATCATGACATTTGACTGCCAGCCAGTGTTCATGGATCCTATTTTTTAATTGATATGATGTTTGTCCCATGTAGAATTGGTTGCAATGGTTGTGGTTGATTCTGTATATTACATTGTTTCTTTCCTTCTTCTGTATCTTGGTTCTGGATAATTCCTGGCAGAGTGTTGTTCTGGGTTTTTGGGCTATTACTATTCATACGGGTTAGAGAATTCTGGCTGTCATTTTGACATCCCTTTTATATATGGTAGAGTTAGTTTTTGTGTGATGGTTGGCTATGTGTTATGTTGTGGTTTGGGTGCTGTGTGTTGGAATACGATTTTGGGGGGGGGGATAGCTGTTATGGAGAAAGACAGCAAGCAGCTATTTCTCTTCCACTTTTCTTAATGTTGTGGTGCTACAGTGTGTCCTGGCCCTTCTGAAAAGGGTCTGGACACAGCTTCTTTTGGGTGCAGTGGGGTGGTTGCTTGGGAAGCTGAGAATCTTGTCCATGTGTGTAGGTTTGCAGTAGACGTGGGTTTCCAGTTCTCCATTGTCTAGTCTCCTTATGTCAATGTTGAGGAATGGGAATCTGTTGTCTGTTTCCTCCTCGTGTGTGAATTTGATCCCAGGGAATATGTTATTGAGTAGATGGCATGTTTCCACAATTTGGGAGCATTTGATGATGAAGTTTTCATCAACATAGCTTGTCCAAAATTTTGGTTGAATGGTGGGTATAGCTATAGATGCAAGTTGTTGCATGCTCCTTCTGCTATTAGGCCTGATATGGTGATCCCATCATGGTACCTTGTACTTGGTTATTTATTAATTGCACTTAATATTACAGTTATCAGTGTATATCCTGTTAAATCACCCAAAGAGCACCAGAATCAATATTTAAGCTTTCCCTCAGAATCAGTGTTCATATTTTCTTCAGATAACAAGATCACTCATATCTTAGCATGTTGTTATGGTTCCGGGTAATGAAACACTTCAAAGAACTTCCAGGCATAGATTTTCCTAAAAGTCATTTATTGTTACAAAATGTCAGCACAGGCATAACAGAGTCTTTATGCTAAGATCTGAGTTCTCTTCCTCTGAGCAGTTAAATTATCAGCATGTTCCCTCCCTAAATTAGCTGTTAAATATCCCATTATGCAATTAGCCCAGAGGACAGAGATTCACTTATTTGGACATGTAGAAATGCAAGAATTGAATTTATCTATACATTTGGTACAGGAAATGTGCAAAATCCCTCATCCTGGAGAATTCCAGAATTCCCATTTCTCCTCTAAATCATGCTGATGTGTTTTTCCAAAAGTTGCTCTGACAGTCTTCCAGAGTCAGTCCTCCAAAATGGAAGCATGTCTGACTATCATGAACTGCATTCAGTGTAAAAAACTAACTTTCTAGAAAATTATTAGACCTTCCCTGGAGTAGTCACCACAACATTGCCTGGAGGAGAAACACAACGTTCCATTTCTAGTCCATTTTGCACATACCTATTTTGCTGATCCCGTCCCAATTCTATAATTCATTTCATTGCTGATCAGTTTTGCCGATGCTTCTGAATGCCAATTCTATTCACTTTCAGCCCTTGCCTTACTCCCAGTGGTGGAGCCTTGTCAGCCTGGATATTTCAAGGTGGTCCAGGAAGGAAAACCAATCTGCTGCTACAACTGCATCCCCTGTGCAGAAGGGAGCTTTTCCACCAAAGAAGGTGGGTGAGTGGGAATCAAAACAGCCCTTCAGATAGGAGCAAAGTTTCCTGCAGATCTTTTCTGAGAAGATATTTCTTCTCAGTCCCAGTCCATTAGGGACCTTCCTACAAGATGTAGATGGTTGTCCCTTCTCCCCTTTTGCTTCCTAGAGTTGTCTGCCCCTAATCTAGCCACATTTTCACACTTGATCCACTTGGGACACATACTAATGCAAAGAAGCACAGCTATACACATACTCCTAAGTTTTTATTTCTGCCTTCCATCCCCCTGCTGATGAAGACACACAAATTCAGATGTGGGTTTCCTGATTTCAAATTTTAACTCCCGTCCTATAAATTCATGGTAAATATACATTTGTCCTCTGCAGATGCAGACCAGTGCACCAGATGTCCAAACGATCAGTATCAGAACAAGCATCAAGATCAATGTATCCCCAAAATTGTCACCTTTTTGTCCCATCAAGAGCATTTGGGAATTATTCTTACTTTCTTTGCCCTGTTCCTAATCTTAACCACAGTTTTAGTCTTGGGAATCTTCATTAAATTCCAAGAAACTCCCATTGTCAAAGCCAACAACCGGGACCTCTCCTATATCCTCCTGATCTCCCTTCTGCTTTCCTTCTTGACTTCCTTTCTCTTCATTGGTCAGCCAAGGAGAACAACCTGTCTTCTCCGACAAACAATTTTCAGCATCATCTTCTCCATTGCTGTGTCTTCTGTCTTGGCCAAAACAATTATGGTGGTGCTTGCCTTCCTGGCCATAAAGCCAGGAAACAGAGTGAAAAGGTGGCTGGGCAAGAATCTGGCCAACTCCCTCATCCTTTCTTGTTCCAGTGTCCAGGTTGTCATTTGTTTCACCTGGTTAGGAGTCTTTCCTTCATTCCCTGATTCCGACATGTATTCGCAGCCTAGAGAGATTGTTCTGCAGTGCAATGAAGGCTCTGTCACTATGTTTTATGTTGCCCTTGGTTACATGGTCTTTCAGGCTGCCATTTGCTTCGTGGTGGCTTTCCTGGCCAGGAATCTGCCTGCATCCTTCAATGAAGCCAAGCTGATCACCTTCAGTATGCTGGTCTTTTGCAGTGTCTGGATCTCCTTTGTGCCTAACTATCTGAGCACCAAAGGGAAATTCATGGTTGCTGTGCAAGTCTTCTCCATCTTGGCCTCCAGTGCTGGGCTTCTGGGCTGCATCTTCATCCCTAAGTGTTACATCATTTTACTAAGGCCAGACCTGAATACAAAGGAGCAACTGATGTTCAAAGCTGAAGTAAAAAAATGATTCTGATGGATGTTCTGGGGATATAATTCTCACCCAATATAAGTCCCACCAGTTGGGTACTTTTCAGGAGAAAACTTTATCAGGCTGCTTTTTGAAGTGATCTCCTGGTTAAGTCTAATTTCCATGTTTTCATTTTTCTGTGTCTGGCAGTATGATTTAGCATTTTAGGCTTCATTATTAGCCTTTAAGTGAGGATGTTATTAGCATTTTAGTTTGCCAGTGTTGGTCTCCTTTCAGACTTTAGAAAGAATGCTTTTCTTCTGTTTTTTTCTATGGGAAAAAAATCTCGCCTTTTCAGCAACTGAACCTTAGACAATGTATTCTGAAAGTAATTGAATAGACTTACAAGTTTTAAGTAAGAAACAAATCAAGTCTGGAAAGGGCATGATGTAACCCATAAATTTACCATTTGTGGAATGTAATCTCTCATCAATGTTTTCTATTGTTCAGTTGTCTCGGGTAATAAATGTCATTCATTCTTTCTTTAGTTGCTTTCTGATTTATCACATATACCAAATTTTTGATTTATTTGTTTCTGTGCCCTATCAAAAGACTTGGACCACCCACCGTTCCCAAAAATGTTTTTCACTGTGATTTATATTGTTGGGTAGGGGTGAAAAGGCTAATTTTGCAAAAGAAAAAATGTTTTTAATCTCTCAAATTCAGAGAAAATTTCTTTTTTTATTGAAATTTTTTTAAATTTTACAAAAAAGTTCCCTTCCCCGAACCCTCCCCACCCTCCCCTACCCTCCCCCGACCTTCCCATAGCTGAATACAGGCTTAATTGAAATTTAAGAAAAAATCTTAAAACACATATAAACCATAAGCAAATCTAAAAGCATTAATTAAACAAATTATAAAATAGTTAACGACAATATATAAAAAAACAAGAAGAGAGAAAGAAAAGAAACAGAAAAAGAAAAAAGAAAATAATAAAAGAAAATAAAAAATTAAAAAAATATCTATAAAGTATCTTAAATATGAATTATTCAAAAACTAAATAATATTTTTTTTTATATCCAACTTATATTGTACGTAATCTATCCATCTTTTCCATACCAGGAGATACTTCTCTTGCAATTGATCTTTCAAGAAAGCCGAAATCTTTGCCATTTCCGCCAAGTAGGAAACTTTAAGAAACCATTCTTGCAAAGTAGGCAAAGATTCCTTCTTCCAACATTGCCCTACTAACAACCTGGCCACTGTAATTAAATTTAACATTAATATAGTCTCTTTACTATCACAATCAGAAACAATACCTAAAAAAACAATTGTGGAGTAAATTTTATCCTTCTTCTAAAAATTCTTTGAATATTCCACCAAATCTTAATCCAAAAAGCTTTTATATTTTTACATGACCACCAAATGTGGTAATAAGTAGGATCCAAACACCCACATCTCCAACATTTAGGCTGCAAGTCAGGATACATACGAGACATTTTTTGTGGATCAAGGTGCCATCTATAAAACATTTTATAAAAATTTTCCCTTAAATTTTGGGCTTGTGTAAATTTGACATTCCTCACCCAAATAATCTCCCAGGTATCTAATAGGACCGGTTCATCAAAATTTTGTGCCCATTTAACGATACATTCTTTAACTAATTCTGCTTCTGAATCCAATTCTACTAACACCCCATAAATTCTTTTGATATGAGTTCGTCTTTGATCTTTTATTTGTCTTAACAAATTCTCATCCTCTCTAAGCAAACACACATTACAATCTATCTTCCACCTCTCCACTATTTGTCTATACTGAAACCATGAATAGATAATGTTTTCTTGTGTTAAATCTTCCAAAGATTTTAATTGCCAATTTTTACCATCCCATCTAAGTAATTGTGCATAAGAAACACTATCCATCTTGACTCCTCTCCTTATCCCTTCTATCGCATGCCATGGTATAGCCCATAATGGAATTTTAAAATCACTTCTATAATATTTCTTCCAAACCCGAAGTAAAGAAGTCCTTATAATATGAGAGTTAAAAACCCTATCCACCTTTTTATTAAAAATTAAATAGGCATGCCATCCAAAAAGTAAATCCCAACCCTCCAAGAGGAGTATTTCTACATTTGTTAAATTAACCCAATCACTAATTAATGTTAAAACCGCAGCGTCATAATACAATTTCAAATTCGGTACCTTGAGTCCACCTCTCTCACGAATGTCTTGTATAATTTTAAGTTTTACTCTTGGTTTTTTCCCTGCCCAGATAAATTTGTTGATACCTTTCTGCCATTCATTTAAATTAACCTCATTCTTTAAAATGGGTATCATTTGAAATAAAAAAAGAAACTTTGGCAGAACATTCATTTTAATCGCTGCAATTCTCCCCAAAAGAGATAATTGCAGCTTCGCCCAGTTTTCCAAATCTTTTTGTATTTTCACCCACAGCCTTTCATAATTATTTTTATAAAATTTTGCATTGGAAACGGATAAAATAACCCCCAGATATTTTACCTTATTGACAACCTCAAAATCTGTCAGCCTAACCAGGGTCTCCTTATCCAAATTGGTCATGTTTTTAGGCAATATTTTAGTCTTATTATTATTAATTAAAATTTCTCTGAATTTTATTAATTATGGAAATTTCTCTGAATTTTTCAAAATTAATAATATTCAGAGAAATTTTCATCAGCTCCAGAAATTTTCATCACCCTCCAATTTAGGGTGTCTGAATTTCAGGCAACAAGTGGAGAAAATAAAACTGCAACATAAATGGTACACACCTTTTTTTTTAATCCAAGGGACATTTGTTCATTAATAAAATATCTTATAATTATTAAGATCTACCAAACTGTTAGAAGAAAGTATGTTCTCTTTTTTCTGTAATCTATCCTGTCTAACAATCAAAAGTACTTTTTATCAGATCAGAAGTATTTATTTATTTGAGGGGCCCTTGGTGTTCTTTGAGCTTGCTTGTTTTCTTGCAGACATTTCATTACCAAACTAGGTAACATCATCAGTGCTAGTAACTATCATCAGTGACTATCACTGATGATGTTACCTTGTTTGGGTAATGAAACATCTGCAAAAAAACAAGCAAATTCAGAGTGCTCAGCACTCGTCATTTCAATCCTGAGCTAGAAATATTTATTAGCATTTTTTTTTCATTTTTATGCAAGAAAGACATAAGAGGGTTCCAGTCATGAATAAATGTAGATAATTTCCTTTCTGTAATCAAAGAAGTTAATTTATCCATTTCAGCTATTCCAATAAATTCACCAGCCATTTCTCCATAGTGGGTTGTGTGTCTGAGGATCCCATCAGGGGAGACTTTCTAATAGACCCCACAGATCATTGGTAAGAAAGGGTCAGGATTGGGTGGGAGATGGTGGTGTGGTGTTCCTGTTTTCAAGGAGAAAAGTCAGAGGAGAGACATGTAAACAAAGCAATAAATTGATGAAGAAACCCTGATTGGCAGATATGAAATGATATTTGATTGAAAGGGGGAAAGGAAGGATAAGCAGTAAAGATGCCTACTCATTTTCTTCAAAATAAAATTAGAAAAGAGAATCTATTGCACAAGAAAGGGAATTTTTGGAAACTTCCCAAATTTCTAGATTCATGTAACCCCAAGTTGGCTTCTTGTTAGCACTTCAACACTCTGCTCAAGTCAACAAGTCATAAATGCTAATAGCAGAGAAGAGGTCTCTTCTACGGTCATGCCAACACCCTTAAATACTAGAAATATCATTACAGATACGTTTTGTATGTTGTATTGTGCATGACTCCAGCTAGACTCCAGCAGTATTTATTTATTTATTTATTTATTTATTTATTTATTTATTTATTTATTTATTTATTTATTTATTTATTTTCAGTGTTTATATGCCGCCCAATCCCAAAGGACTCAGGGCAGCGTACAAAGTTAAAACAATGATAAAACAATAAAATAAAGCAGTCATACTGCGAGTCCGATCATATCCCGCCCCCCCGGGGACATCAGCCCCAGGCCTGCCGGAACAGGAGGGTTTTAACGGCCTTCTTAAAGGCCGGCAGGGTGGGAGTAGTTCAAACCTCGGGGGGAAGTTGATTCCACCAGGTCGGAGCCACCACAGAAAAGGCCCTTCCCCGAGGGCCCGCCAGCCGACATTGTCTGGCCGACGGGACCTGAAGGAGGCCCAATCTATGGGACCTCACCGGTCTCTGGGAGCTGTGCGGCAGAATGCGGTCCTGTAAGTAACCTGGCCCTATGCCATGAAGGGCTTTAAAGGTGATAACCAACACCTTGAATTGCGTCCGGAGACCCACAGGAAGCCAGTGCAGCTCGCGGAGGATAGGTGACACGTGGGCGTACCTTGGCGCGCTCACAATCGCTCTCGCGGCTGCGTTCTGAACCAACTGCAGCCTCCGAACACTCTTCAAGGGTAGCCCCATGTAGAGCCCGTTACAGTAATCCAGTCTTGAGGTGACAAGGGCATGAGTGACTGTGAATAAAGCCTCCCGGTCCAAATAAGGCCGCAACTGGTGCACTAGGCGAACCTGTGCAAAGGTCCCCCTGGCCATAGCCGATAGATGTTGTTCCAGATTTAGCTGTGAGTCCAGGAGGACACCCAAGTTGCGTGCCTGCACTGAGGGAGGTAAATTTGCCCCCCCCCAGGACTAAAGATGGACCATCCAGTTGGCCTTTGGGAGGCAAGACCCAGAGCCACTCGGTCTTGTCAGGGTTGAGTCTAAGCCTGTTCACCCCCATCCAGACCCTCACATCTTCCAGGCACCGGCACATCACGTCGACTGCTTCACTGAAAGGACACGGGGTGGAGATATATAATTGGGTATCATCCGCGTACTGATGATACCTCACCCCGTGTTGCCGAATGATCTCACCCAGCGGTTTCATGTAGATGTTAAAAAGGAGGGGGGACAGGACCGAGCCCTGAGGCACCCCGTGATCGAGGCGCCTAGGGGTTGATCTCTGTCCGCCCGCCAACACCGACTGCGACCTGTCAGAGAGGTAGGAGGAGAACCACCACAATACGGTGCCGCCCACCCCCACCTCTCCGAGACAACGCAGAAGGATACCATGGTCGATGGTATCGAAAGCAGCTGAGAGGTCAAGAAGCACCAGGATAGAGGAATGACCCCTATCCCAGGCTCGCCAGAGGTCATCGGTCAGTGTGACCAAAGCAGTCTCACTGCTGTAGCCGGGCCTGAAACCAGATTGAAAAGCGTCTAGATAATTGGTTTCATCCAAGGATCGCAAGAGTATGTGGATCAAGAACTTCCAGAAGTACAGGCAGGATTTTGAAGAGGCAGAGGAACTAGAGATCAAATTACCAACATACACTGGATCATGGAGAAAGCTAGGCAGTTCCAGAAAAACATCTACTACTGCTTCCTCGCCTATCCAAAACCTTTGATTTTGTGGATTACAACAAATTGTGCCAAGTTCTTAAAGAGATGGGAGTACCTGACCATTGTATTTGTTTCTTGAGAAACCTATATGTGGGCCAAGAAGCAACAGTGGACATGGAACCACTGATGGTTCAAAATTGGGAAAGGAGTCCAGAAAGGCTGTATTCTGTCACCTTGCCTATTTAACTTATATGCAGAGGACATCATGAGAAAGGCAGGGAATACTGCATACAGTTTTGGTCACCACACTACAAAACAGATGTTGAGACCTTGGAAAAAGTTCAGAGAAGAGCAATTAAGATGATCCAAGGCCTGGAGACTAAAACATATGAAGAACAGCTGTAGGACTTGGGTTTGGCTAGTCTAAAGAAAAGAAGGACTAGGGGGGACATGATAGCAGTATTCCAGTATTTGAGATGATGCCACAAAGAAGAGAGGGTCAAATTATCCTCCAAAGCATCAGAGGGCAGGACAAGAAACAATGGTTGGAAACTCATCAAACAGAGAAGCAACTTGGAATTAAGGAGAAAATTCCTAATAGTGACGACAATTAACCAGTGGAGTGGCTTGCCTTCAGTAATCATGGGCACTCCATCACTGGAGGTTCTTAAGAAGAGACTGGACAGATACTTGTCTGAGATGATATAGGTTCTCCTGCTTGAGCGGGGGGCTGGACTAGAAGACCTCCAAGGTCCCTTCCAGCTCTATTCTATTCTAACATCCTGATTGTTGTCTTTAATTATGAGAGTTTCTTGAAATTTAATGAAGGTGCCCAAGACTAAGCCTGATCCCAAAAAACAGAAACAATGGAAGGGGTGCTGGGATGATTCCCAAGGGGTAAAGCACCATGCTAGGAAGTGGGAAACCATGAGTTCAAGCCCCCTTTTGGGCATGAAAACTGGCTGGGTGACTTTGGCCATCTTTCTCAGCTCACCCACCTCTCAACCAAAGGATCAAATGTGACCTGTGGACCATAAAAATGCCCAGGCCCACATTAGTGGATCAAGGAAAGGCCATGCTGAGCCTATCAAAACACCCTTTCATGCACAATGTCAAGGTATATTATATTTCCAAAAGTCTGTCCCCTTTTTTCTGGAGTCACCCACACACCCTGCATCCACAGTGAAGATGTTTCCTTCTGCAAAAGGAAGATAGCCATAGCAGCATATAGGCTTCCCCTCCTGCGCCGCCTTCCCAAATCCTGGACAACAACTTTCCACACACTGGGAAGGAGGCAGGCTCTGAGCAGATGGAGGAAAATTCATTGTCAGAAAATTCTATTTATTTATTTTATATCCAGTCTTTATTATTTTTATAAACATTTCTCTATGCCTGTGAAATGGATAGGAATGAGGTCAAGAAGGAAAGCAGGAGAGATATGAGGAGGATGTGTGTGTAAGCCACTCAGTGTCACCTCGCATCATGAGATGAGCAGCATATAAATTTGATAAATAAATACATAAATAAATAAAGTAGGAGAGATCCTGACTATTGGCTTTCAGTAAGTGAAAGGATGTTTCTTTCATCACTTGTTTCTGCCAATGCAGATATACTGTGTGGGGTAGAGGCAATGGGGCAGACTGACAAAATGTTTCTCATGATATCACCTGGGTCTTATCTCAAGATTCACATACAAAAGGTCAAGGTTGTATGGTGACACCACAATCCCCTTTTCATTTCCTCACCACTGTGATTTACAGTAGATATTTAGGGAAGCAAAGTATTTAGGACTCAGGGTGAAATGTTCTTCATCAGACTATCATTTTGGCAGAGAGGTTCAGATAGACTTTTCTACCTGTTGGATCAGTATGAGACAACCAGAGATGTCTCATGTTGAATATCTCTGTCTGAGGTTATATAACAGACGTGTCAAACACAAGGCCCGGGGGCCGGATGCGGCCCGCGAAGTGGTTTCATGTGGCCTGTGAAGCCATCCTGGAAACGGTGAGGGAACGGCCCCCTCTGCCTTGGCCCTGGCCCAGGTCAGCCGGGAGCCAATGTACAATTTTGTGGTGGCCATCTATGCTGAAACGTATTCAATCTTAGCTCTATAAGCCCCCCCCCCCTCCGCATGGCCTGAGAGGAACAGTGAGGCTCCTCCATGGACCATGCCTTGGCACTTGTCCTGCTCCCACTCCCTTCTGCCAGAGACCCTCAGATCTGTCCCACTCCTGCCCAGGCCCCCACAGGCACCCTTGATGTGAATGGGGTAGAGCTGGCCACACCCACCCAGTAGGCCACATCCACTCCATCCACGCCCACCCACTCTGGCCACACCCACCTGCCCCCTGAGGGCAACTGAAATGCTGATGCGGCCCTCAATTAAATTGAGTTTGACACCCCTGTTATATAATAAGGGAAACATTTTTAGAGGCTTTTTATTTTCCTTGACTCTTCCAGATAAAAAGGAGCATGTCACATGGTTGGATGGATGGATGGATGGATGGATGGATGGATGGATGGATGGGTGGATGGATGGACATCTATTTGAATCATATGCATTCAATTACAAGCATGGGAATAAAAGTAAAGCATCTACCCTAAAACTTAAAGATCTGAATAATAAGGAATGCACAGTAAGTCTAAGGCAACATCAGCCTCAAAAGTCCACAATAAGAAAAAGGTAACCATAACTTCATCTAAGCAAAAACACAGCATCATAAAATAAGCATCACTTATAATAACATGAAAGAAAACCAACTGGAAATCAACCAAGCAAAATGACAGGTGTCCCAAATGCCCACAGAACAATTTGGTCTTGGATGCTTTCTAAGAATCCATTATATTGAGTTATATCAGGACTTCTTCAGTTGAATTCCCAGCTCACCCTGCAGGGAGGACTTTGCAAAACTTCTACTGATAATTATTAGTAGAATGATAGTGATTTCTTTCTTGCTTTCATGCTAAATGTCAAGAGATTCTTCTCTCCTCCAGAGATTCTCTGGAGGGGATCAACAGACTCAGGAGCAATACATAGTAATGTTTGGCATCATGAAAGTTTGTGCATAAATTGTCTTGTCACCTTGGGAAGCTGGCCTGAGCTTCATGGCCACCAGGAGGTCTGCTGTTGTGTTGACCCAGGTTTCCATCATTTGGGAAGTCTTCTCTGGACTTCATACTATATTAGAAAAGTCAGTCTTGCTGCTATCTGCTTTCAACTTCTCCAAACTCTTCTGCTCCTCTAATTCTGAGATCAGATGCAAGGCAGGGGACTCCTTCAGTTAAACCAGAAATGGATCCATTACTTCTGCTTCTGATGGAGCTTTTGTTGCCCCAGGCAGCCTGTGGGATGCTCAGCACCAGGTGCTTCTTGACTTTGGGGAGGGATGCAAGAGACCCACTCAATCATTACAGGCCAGGAGACCATCTCATCAGTGGACTCTTCTCTGCAACAAATACTCTACAACCTGAGCTGCAAAATTTCAGTTTGAGTCCTTCTAAAAAGTTTCATCGGTAAGTTACATAATGTTGAATGATGTTATATTATGTTGCCTTTGAGAAAGAAAGTGGGTGAAGGGAAGCAGTGAGGTTTTAATTAATTAGATCTACAGTTACGTCTGTATCACTGTTTTTTTGTAAAAAAAAAAAAATAGGTGCCGGAACTCACACATGTCACACAACCCGCCTTGCCTACCCTACAAAGTTTCATCCCAAAAAGGTACCGGAACTCCGTTCTGGGCATTCTATGAGAAAAAAAGCCTTGGTCTGTACAGAAACAGCATGAACTGGAAAACATTCCGCAGACAAAACAAAAGTACACTTTAAAGCTCAGCAGCCTTGTCCAACTGATCTCTAAATAATAATAATAATAATAATAATAACAACAACAACAACAGCAACAACAATGGTGCATTGGAAGATCTGCAAAAAATACCATTTGCCTGTAAGCAAAAACTGGTGGGATCATAAAATAGAGAAAGTCATAGAAAATGATAAAATTAAACTGCTCTGGGACTTCAGAATTCAAACAGACAAGCACTTGCAACATAACACCCCAGACTTAACAATTGTCGATAAGAAAGACAAAAAAGTCTGGATAGTGGACGTGGCAGTGCCTGGAGATAGCAGAATAGAAGAGAAAGAACTGGAGAAGATAACAAAATACAAAGACCTACAAATAGAAATAGAAAGACTGTGGCAAAAGCAAGCAAGGGTAGTACCAATAGTCATAGGCTCCTTGGGTGCAATCCCAAAACAACTGGAGCACCACTTGAACACCATTGGCATTGACAAATTCGCTATTAGTCAATTGCAAAAGGCGGCCTTATTAGGAACTGCTTCCATCCTGCGACGATATCTGTAATACCATCAAACATCCACATCTGCCTATCCCAGGTCCTGGGTAAGGACTCGATAGGTAGACAAATGCCAAATCCAGTCTGAACATGTGGCTGACTGTGCGATGATCAATCAAATAATAATAATAATAATAATAATAATAATAATAATAATAATAATAATAATAATAATAATAATAGAGTTGGAAGGGACCTTGGAGATCTTCTAGTCCAACCCCCTGCTCAGGCAGGAAACCCTATAACCATTTTAGACAAATGGCTGTCCAGTCTCTTCTTAAAAACTTCCAGTGTTGGAGCACCTACAACTTCTGCAGGCAAGTTGTTCTACTGATTAATTGTTCTAACTGTCAGGAAATTTCTCCTTAGTTCTAGGTTGCTTCTCTCTTTGGTTCTCTCTCCATCCATTGCTTCTTGTCCTGCCTTCAGGTACTTTGGAAAATAGCTTGACTCCCTCTTCTTTGTGGCATCTGCTGGGATATTGGAGCTCTGCTATCATGTCCCCCCCCCATCCTTCTCTTCATTAAACTAGACATACCCAATTCCACCAACCGTTCCTTATATGGAACACATTCAGCAGATAAAACAAAAGTATGCTTTAATGCTCAGCACCCTTGTCCAACTGATCTCTACATGGACAACTTACTTTCATCTCTCAAGGTGATTAGCTTGGGAAGTCATGGTTATGATCTCAGCATGTCCACCAAAGAAAAGGACAGGAGTCCCTAATTGGTTAGTTCTGATCAATCCCTGTTCAGAAAAAAGTCTATCCCTCTATTAATGCAGCTCAGCACTGTGTTGCCTTTTTTGGCAGCTGCAGCACACTGCTGGCTCATATTTAAGTGATTGTCTACTAGGACTCCGAGATCCCTCTCACAATTACTACTATTTTTTTTAATGAAAGTTTTTTATTTTTTCCATATAAACATTACAAAAAAAGTATACAATACAATTTTAAGATAAAATAAACATTATTACGACCTGCGCACTCCCCCCAGGCCACGTCCACCCTCTCTTAAAACATTCCCTACTTCCCTCCTCTTTCTCACCTCCCATCCTACTCTCTTCCCCTCCCCCTCTCCTCTCACTACCCTACTTCCTCTCTACACTTGCCCACCTCTCATCCCTATCAAACCCATGAACGCAGCATAAGGGGAGTGCCCAGGCCGCACCCCTATAAGCAACCATTATCTATATTACACTTACCCCCCCACATTTCCTCCCTCCCACCCCCAACCCCCCTCCCTTCACTTCCCAGAGCAGAATACAGGGTTAATAATTAAAAGAATTTATAATAATAAGAAAAAAAAAAGAAAAAGAAAAAAGAAAAAAAGAAAAAAAGAAAAAATAATAATAAAAAAAGAAAAAAAATATCATACTTAACCTTTAACTCCAATAGCCTATAAGACAATTCTCTGTAATATTTACTATAATATTCATTCATAAAATAAGTGAAACTTTTTAGTTCCATACTTTTTCTGAATATATTCTATCCATCTTCTCCATACAGTAATATATCTTTCTTGTGTATGATCCTTTAAATAGGCTAGATACTTTAAATACCCATTCTTCTAAAGTAGGCAAAGAATCTTTCTTCCAATATAAACCTATTAATAACCTTGCGGCAGTTAATAAATTCAACATCAAAATAGTTTCTTTATCATTTAAGTCCACAAAGATACCCAATAAAAATAGTTGAGGAGTAAACTTTATCTTCCATCTAAAAATCTTTTGAATGTGCCACCAAATCATAATCCAAAATGCCTTTACCTTTTTACAATTCCACCAAATATGAAAATATGTCGCATCTTTATTGCCACATCTCCAACATTTGGGCTGTATGTTAGGATACATACAAGATATTTTTTTAGGATCTAAGTGCCATCTGTAAAACATTTTATAAAAAATTTCTCTCAAATTTTGAGCTTGTGTAAATTTAACATTTCTAGTCCAAATTGTCTCCCATAAATCCAATGAAATCAGTTCCTGTATATTTTGAGCCCATTTAATCATGCAGTCTTTAACCAATTCTGTTTCCGAGTCTAACTCTAATAAAACATTGTAAATTCTTTTTATATGGGCCTGACTCAGATTTTTAATCTGAATAGCCAATTGTTTATCTTCTAATGTTATTCCCTCTTTCTTATCTACAGTCCATCTATCCACTATTTGTAAGTATTGAAACCATGACTGTAGAGTATTTTCTTGCCTTAATACATCTAGGGATTTCAAATGCCAATTCGAACCAGACCAAATTAACAATTCTTTATACGAGATTTTATCGAAATTTGTCCCCTTAGAAATTCCCTCAATTGCATGTCTGGGAATCCCCCAGATAGGTATTTTATAATTCAATCTAAAATAATACTTTTTCCAAACACGAAGTAAGGCATTCCTCAAAATATCTAATTTAAAAATCCGATCAACTTCCTTATTGAAAATCAGGTATGCATGCCAACCATATATTAAGTCCCAACTTTCCAAAAACAGAATATCCTTATTTGTTAAGTTGAGCCAATCGCTTAACCAAGTTAAAGCGGCTGCATCATAATATAATTTCAAGTTGGGTGCCTTAAGTCCTCCTCTTTCTCGAGCATCCTGTAAAATCTTAATGGTAGAACATTCATTTTTACAGATGAAATTCTCCCCAACAATGACAATTGCAGTTTTTTCCAGTCTTTTAAGTCCTTTTGTACTTTTCCCCATAATGGTTCATAATTATTCTTATACAATTTTCCATTTCAAGCGGTTAAATATACTCCCAAATATTTAACCTTTTTTACCATCTGAAAACCTGTGGCTTTGACCAAACTTTCCCTATCCTTAACTAACATATTCTTAGATAATATCTTAGTCTTATAATTATTGACTTTAAAACCAGAGACATTCCCATACTGTGTTATAAGTTCTAATAAACAATCAATCGCTTGATTCGGTTGTTCCAAAATTAAGACCAAATCATCCGCAAAAGCCCGCAATTTATACTCATTCTTCCTTATCTTTACGCCCTTAACTACCTTTGATTCTCGAATCTGAATCAATAAAATTTCCAACGTTAAAACAAATAACAATGGGGATAATGGGCATCCTTGTCTTGTCCCTTTTTCAATATTAAAATTCTCAGTCAATCCCCCATTTACAACGATTTGTGCGGATTGTTGCTGATATATAGCTTTAAGTGCATGTAAAAAATTATCCCCAAAATTCATTTTCTCTACCAATGAAAATAGAAATTTCCAATCTAATTGATCAAAGGCTTTTTCAGCATCCAAAAAAATAAAAGCCACAGGAATCTGATTATTCTTATCCAAGTATTCAATTAAATTTATAATTTGTCTAACATTATATTTCATATATCGCCCTGTTATAAATCCTGCTTGGTCATTATGAATCAAGTCCTTCATAACCTGCATTAATCTGTTTGCCAAAATTTTTGTAAAAATCTTATAATCAACATTTAATAATGAAATTGGCCTATAATTCTTAGGCTCTGTAAGATCCTGATCTTCCTTTGGAATCAGTGATATAAAAGCTCTTTTCCAAGAAGGAGGCACTTGTGTACCCAACATAATACTATTAAAAAGTTCCTTTAGTAGGCTCCATCATTTCTTCAGATAAAGTCTTATAATACCTCGAAGTCAATCCATCTGTTCCCGGAGATTTTCCAACCTTTAACTGCTTAATAGCTAAACCAATTTCCTCCACAGTAATTAATCTATTCATCCCATTTTGTTGTTCCTCTGAGAGTTTAGGAAAATGGACAGATTGTAAGTATTTGTCTATATCCACACCCTTTATGTTATCACTTGAATATAATTTTGTATAAAATCTAAAAAACTCTTTTGGATCAAATTTTGCTGAAAAACCTCAGTACCTTTACATTTTACTTTCTCTATAATTCTAGCTTTCTGTTTCTTTTGTAACTGATAAGCCAACCATCTCCCAGGCTTATTCGCGTTACAGAAAGTATTATGTCTCATATACGACAGATTAGTAGCCACCTGATCTGCCATCAACATATTAAATTGTTCCTTAAGCATCTTTATAGATACCTTTAAATTATTGTCAGTTGGATTAAGAACAAACTCTTGTTCTTTTAATTTAATCTCTTCTTCTATTTCTCTACGTCTTTTTAACCCTTTTTCCCTAAAAACCTTATTCAATTGAATCAAAATTCCCCTCATATATGCCTTACTGGCATCCCAAACCATGGACAATTACTACTATTGAGCAAGATGCCACCTATACTGTACTTCTGCATTTGGTTTTTCTTGCCTAAATGTAGAACCTTGCTTTTTTCACCATTGAATTTCATTTTGTTAGATAGCGCCCAATGTTCAAGTCTGTCCAGGTCCTCCTGTATCTTAAGCCTGTCTTCTGGAGTGTTTGCTATTACTGCCAGCTTGGTGTCATCTGTAAATTTGATGAGTTCCCCATCTATCCCCTCATCCAAATCGTTGATGATTCTCTATATTCTATTTCCCTATCTCATTCATACATACAGCAGACTCATACACACATACATGCACATTATAAAAATATAACCTGTATATTTTAGTCCTTTGAGTGAATCTCAATTCCTGTTCCTACATGGTAAGGTCCATGCTTGCTTCTGAGCGGCATTTTCAGATATAGTTTGCCATAATCTTTTCCTAGGATGTTTTTGGACTCCTCAGCCTGAGGTGTGAGAGAGAATCCAAGGGACAACAATACCCAGCATCCACAACATCTGAAGGCAAGCCATTCCACTAGTTAATTATTCTCACTGTCAGGAAATTTCTCCTTAGTTCTTGGTTGTTATTTTCACTGAATGTAACATTATGGCAAAATTCATGTATCTTTTCAGGAAAGTAGGTGTGATGTACTGGAAAATTCTGTCCTTCCTTTTTGCCATTCAGGAAGTCAACAAAGATCCCCTCCTCTTACCCAACCGCACCCTGGGTTACAACCTCCATGACAACTTTCGAGACAGAAGAATGACTTTGGATGGTCTGTTGGATTTGCTTTCGACTGGAGAGGCCAATGTTCCCAATTACAGCTGTGGAAGGAAGAGGAACATGCTGGTTCTCCTGGAAGAGACCAACTCTGACATATCCATCCTTATGGCTGCCATATTGAGCATCTACAAAATCCCACAGGTATAGAGCAGGTGCATGGCTGCAAGTTTATTCCACAGCAGTTCAAGGAGATTTCCTCCATGGAAATGTTAAGCATGGATTAAGGTGTACAATTCATCTTTACATCCTCTTTCAGTCTCCCAAAGAGACAAGAATAAATACAGCCATAATTAACAATAATCACTGAGTGCAAAGATTAGTTCAAAATGTATGCTTGTTCAGATCTCGCCCTATGCAGGCACTCCAGAAGCATCAACTTTTCATAAAATGAGCTCTGGATTTCTTCTTAACCTTCCATTGATGACAGCTACATTCTCTGCATTTCTGATCCCCTATTAAATCCACCAAGGTAGGGAGGAATCTTCCAGCCACTACCTAAGCTCTGACATTATATTTTCAGGAACTCATACGTTGGCTTTGTAAAAACCCCAAATAAAACATAAATCTTCTTTTTGTTTCCAGATCAGCTACACTTTTATTTCACCAATGCTGAGTGATAAAACTCAGTTACCCTTTTTCTACCGGACTGTCCCCAAAGAAGGTGTTCAGAACCTGGGGATTGTTAAACTGCTGCTGTATTTTGGGTGGATATTCATTGGTGTCTTTGCTGCAGACACTGATAATGGAGAACATTTCATTAGGACCTTCATTCCTGTGCTGGCTCAGAATGGCATCTGTGTTGTTTTTTCACAAATCATATTATTAAAAGCTGAGAATCACAAGTATCTGGTTTCCATTTTCAACATGTGGATCCAAATCAATGTATTTGTTTACTATTCAGAATTTTCATTCGTAGAGGGAGCTTTTTTTCTAGAAAACATATTCAATTCCTTGAGAAAGCCTATTGTGGGGAAACTTTGGATCATAACAGCATTGTGGGATCTCACCATCGAATTATCGTATAATACTTTTTCTTTCAGATATACCCATAGTATTTTTTCTTTCCTTATCCAGACCAGCCAAAGGAGCAAATTTAATGATTTCATGGATTTCTATTTTTATATTGAAGCATTTGTGGTTAAAAAATTTCACCGTTCATATAGAAAGCCTGCCTTGTCTGTGAAAGGCTGGACAAGGTGTACACAGAAAGAGAACTTGGAGACTCTGCCTCAAGAGAAGATTGAAAAGATAATCTCTCTAGATAGCTCCTTAACTTACAATGCCATCCAGATTGTGGCACATGCCTTAAATGTGGCCTATTTATCTCAATTCCAGAGGATAAGGATGGAGAGAAAAAGCAAGCTGGAAGTCGAAAAGATCCAGCCATGGCAGGTATTCCCTTATAGGTTCCATGTGTATTGCTAAGGGTGACAGATAGATGATGAATGTCACAAAACTCTCTAGGAGAAATGTGGAATATGTTGAGAAAAAAATTATGAAACATTTTCTTTCATAAGATCCCTTATCTTCCTCTTAATTTTTTCCTTTGGCCTCCAGAATTGCTGAACGGCAAATTATACATTGGCTGTGTTGTCGCACACCACTACAATTCTTTTAGCTCATGTGCGTTAAGCTTTTCTTTCTTCAGATTCTAGAATTTGGTGCTTATGGAAAGGGATTTTGGATTCTCTCCCAATATATTACAATGTAAGACAACATTGTACTTAATGGGGGTGAAGATTCGTTCTCCACGCTTATGGGTTGGTTTCTGAACATTTCATTACCAGGCTAGATAACATCTTCAGTGGAGTTTAGGGGATGTCAGCGTTGGTGTTCATCTGTTTATAAGGGTTTCAGGTGTGGGTGTGTCATGTGAGGGTCTTGTGATGGGTCAGGTGTGAGTGAGAAGTGGGGGGCCTTGCGTGGGTTGGTTGAGGGTCTGTGCTGTCAGTGCCATCCCTGATTGGCTGTGTGGTTGATTTGGATTCTGAGGAGTTTGCAGGCTTATTATAGGTCAACTTGTCTGTTGATGGAATTGCTGGTGGAATGCAGGCTTCAATGAATTCACAAGTGTGGAGGGTGGTAGTGTGGCCGATTATTTTTGTGTTGCTCAAATCAAACTGGTATTGTTTGGTGGATTTTTTTAAATTTATTTTTACTTTTCTTTCAGGGTAGAATGGCTGGCTTCCTCTCTCAAAATTAAAACGTTAATATTATCTACAATAAAACTATTTCTACTTTATCTGAACTACTTAAACTTCAACCCATCCACCCCCACCCCCCCTCCCCCCCGACTTCCCAGAGCAAAATACAGGATTATGCAAACATATGAAACATAATCTATTTAGGTTTGTTAATTATACAATGAACAAAATCATAAAAACCCTTAACTCTCTTCAAACTTTGACATCATAAGTTTAAAAACAAAATCATTACTCAATAGAATAAGTGAAAATTTGTAGTTCCATATTTCTTCTGAACATATTCTATCCATCTTCTCCATACATTAAAATATCTCTCTTGTGAATGGTCCTTTAAATAAGCAGAAATTTTAGCCATTTCTGCTAAATTAGAAACCTTAAATACCCATTCTTCTAAAGAAGGCAGAGTATCCTTCTTCCAATATTGACCCACCAGTAATCTTGCTGCTGTTATTAAATTCAACATTAAGATAGTTTCTTTAACATTAAAGTCCACGAAAATTCCCAAAAGAAACAGTTGGGGAGTAAACTTAATCTTCCTTTTAAAAACCTTTTGAATGTTCCACCAAATCATAATCTAGAAGGCTTTAATAACTTTACAGGTCCACCAAACATGAAAATAGTTTGCATCCAACCAACCACATCTCCAACATTTAGGTCGCAGGTCCGTCGGGTACATACAAGACAACTTTTTAGGATCCAAATGCCATCTATAAAACATTTTGTAAAAATTTTCCCTCAAATTCTGGGCCTGCGTAAATTTAACATTTCTAGTCCAAATTTCCTCTCATAAGTCCAACGAGATCGGTTCTTGAATATTCTGGGCCAATTTAATCATACAATCTTTAACTAACTCTGTTTCTGAATCCAATTTTATTAACTCATTATAAATTCTTTTAATATGGGCACATTTCTGATCCTTGATCTGAATTACCAAATTTTCATTTACTAAAGTAATTCCCACTTTCTTATCCAAAGTCCATCTCTGCACAATTTGCAAGTATTGAAACCACGATTGTAAAATGTTTTCTTGCCTTAACACATCAGAAGACTTTAATTGCCAATCAGTACCCGACCAAATAAGTAACTCTTTATACGAAATGTTGTCAAAAATCATCCCCTTAGAAACCCTCTGGATTGCTTTTCCAGGGATCCCCCAAATAGGTATTTTATAATTTAACTTATAATAATATTTTTTTCCAAACTCGAAGTAAAGCATATCTTAAAATATGTGACTTAAAGACCAAATCTACTTTCTTCTCAAAAATTAAATATGCATGCCAACCATATAATAAATCTCACCCTTCAAGAACAGGAATATCTCTATTTGTTAAATTGAGCCAGTCACTTACTAAAGTTAAAGTGGCCGCATCATAATATAATTTCAAATTTGGTGCTTTAAGTCCACCTCTTTCTCGAGCATCTTGTAAAATCTTAAACTTTACCCTTGATTTCTTCCCGCCCCAAATAAATTTATTAATACCCTTCTGCCACTCATCCAAATTAGCATCTGTTATGTCCTGAGCCTTGCAAGCAGGCTCGCGGCATTGCAGGCAGTTCCGGCAGGTGCAAGCTGCCCGGGACCAGACAGGCTGTCGCCAGTACTTGTGCGCATGCGCGGGTGCTGGCACGCCAAAAGTAGCAGATTGACCCGGGAAAGGCCTATAAAAGGAGGCCGAGAGTTTTGGGCATTCGCCGCCATATTCCAATGTAAGCTGAACCGAAGAATAAAGGTTTCCTGAGAACTACAACTGCTTCTCGTGTCTTCCCATTGCGCGATGGACTCAACACTGGCGACGAGGATGGGATTGCCTTACATCGAACAAGAAGGTGTAAGCTTACCCGAGTGAGTCCGGAGCGGCAGGAACGGCGTTGATTCGGCAGCTACCCGCCAATCCAGCGTGCATTCAGGTGTAGGCTGGCTGATAGACCCTTCCTGATCCAACATGGCAAAGATTGGAAGGTTTTCGGAGTTCGACATCTCACATCCAGAGAGGTTGGAGTCCTACGTAGCAAGGGTGGAAAACTACCTCAAAGTGAACCAGGTGAGGGAGGAGAGCTTGAAGGCTGCCACCCTGCTATGCGTTTGCGGTCAAGACGCATTCGAAATCGCCGAAAACCTCGCAGCTCCTGTTCCTTTAGAGTCTGTCAGCTACGCAGATCTAAAGAAGTTACTGAAGGAGCACTTCCAGCCGAAGATGTCCGTCATCGCGTGGCATCACACCTTCGAGCAGAGGGATCAACAACCCGGAGAATCAGCCAAGGAGTACATCGCCGCATTGAGGAAAGCCACCAAACATTGCAAATTCAAGGACCTCGAAGAACGACTGAGGGACCGGTTCGTATGCGCGCTAAGGCATCGAGAGCTGCAACATAGACTTTTCGCCAAGCAGGACTTGTCCTTCCAAGATGCCTTGAGAGAGGTCACCGCAGAAGAAGCAGTGGGCGGCGCCATCAAGAACATGCGGCCGATCAGAAACAGTCCAGATACTGCATCCGTGCACCAGGAAGAACTCCAAAGGAACTCCGAGGAGGATCCGGACGAGGAAGTCGACCGTCTCCACCCCACAAAGGAAGGGAAACAGAAAGGAAGCTCTTCAGCTCTCCCCAAGTGCATCGGCTGTGGAGGTCACCACAGAAGAACCGACTGCAAGTTCCACTCCGCTATTTGCCGGGCGTGCGGAAAACAAGGACACATTGCAGCTGTGTGCCTGGGCCGTCAGAAGGTACAACCTCAGGAAGAATTGCGCCTGAAAGGTACCAGGGTTCCCAGCCAGAATAGGGGTGGGGTTTTGCGCTTCGCGAAGAAGCATCTTTAGGACAGGCACACACAAGCCAATTAAGAAAAAGCTGTCACTTAAGGTGAAGCTACAAGGGGTTCCATTAACTATGGAACTGGACACGGGGTCTGCACTTTCGATCATTTCTATGCACACATTTAAGAAGATTTGTTCCGGCAGCGGAACCCAGGCCAAGTTGAGGCCTTCCGACATTGTGCTAACGGATTTTCAAAACTCCAGAGTGTGTGTTAAGGGGGAGGCCACCCTTAACGTACAGTATAAGGATTTTGAAGGTCCATTAGACCTCTTGGTAGTAGGGGATGAACGAACGAGTCTCATAGGACTCGATTGGTTTGAGGCCTTGGGGATTCATGTCACAGGGCTCAACAGCCTACAAACACTCGACCTACAGGAAGTCTGCAAAGAATTTGCAGATGTTTTCAGCCCCCAGCTGGGCACATTCAAAGGACCCCCTGTGTCACTAAAGCTAGACCCCATGGTCACTCCTATTAGAATTAAAGCAAGAAGGGTCCCTTTTGCTTAAAAGAGTAAAATTGACACTGAATTGGATAAACTGATCCAACAAGGAATTCTAGAACCAGTTGACTCCAGTCCATGGGAGACCCCCATTGTCACGCCTCTTAAGGCAAACGGGGACATTCGCATCTGTGCTGATTACAAATGCACTCTAAATAAGGCATTGCAGCAACATGCCTACCCTGTTCCTGTGGTCAGTCACATCCTGGCCTCCCTCAAGGGGGGGCGCGTTTTTGCAAAGCTTGACCTAGCTCAAGCATATCAACAGCTGCCTGTTGATGATGACGCTGCTATAGCTCAGACTATTGTGACCCACAGAGGGGCTTTCAAGGTAAAGAGACTTCAATTTGGAGTAAATGTCGCTCCTGGGATTTTCCAAAGCATAATGGAAAACACACTACGGGGTATACCAGGGGTTTGCCCCTATTTTGATGATGTCTTAATTGCAGGAGACTCTACACACATTCTAGCTGAAAAGCTAAGGGCTGTCCTATTAAGGTTCAGGAAAACGGGACTCAAACTCAAGAAGGACAAATGTAAAATTGGGGTGCCTTTTACTGAGTTTTTGGGCTTCAAAATTGATGCTGCTGGGATTCATCCTACTGAATCCAAACTAAAAGCTATTATGCAAGCCCCTAGGCCAAAGTCTAAGGCCGAACTACAGGCTTTTCTGGGCCTTCTGAATTTCTATAATTCCTTTCTCCCACACAAGGCTAGTGTAGCTAAGCCTCTTCACAGGCTATTAGATAAACAGGCAGTATGGCAGTGGTCACAAACGCATGAGGCTAGTTTCAATGAGGTCAAGGCCTTGCTCACTTCTAACAGTGTACTTGCTCACTTCAACGAGTCCCTTCCTGTGTGCATCGCTTGTGATGCTTCTCCTTATGGGGTGGGTGCTGTACTGAGCCACCTCAGGTCTGATGGAACTCAGGTTCCTGTTGCATATTACTCCAGAACATTGTCTTCAGCTGAGCGCAACTATGCTCAAATAGACAGGGAGGCTTTAGCTGTTGTTGCAGGAATTAAAAAATTCCATGATTTTTTATATGGTAGGCATTTCACGGTCTTCACTGACCATAAGCCTTTGCTGGGACTGTTTACCACACGTAAACAAACTCCCCAAATCATCTCCCCCAGGATGCTCAGGTGGTCTATCTTTTTGTCTGCATATGATTTTTCCCTACTTCACAAGCCTGGGAAGGAAATGGGCCATGCTGATGGCCTCAGTAGATTACCCCTGCCGGTAATAGAGGCTGACCCCGCGCCAGCCATCAATACTCTCTCCATTCAAGCCTTGCCCGAGTCCCCCCTGAATGCCAGGGATGTAGCCGCTGAATCAGGCACAGATCACACACTTTCACGTGTCCTTTCTTGGGTTTTGTCTGGATGGCCTGAGCACTGTCCTAGTCCTGAGTTTCAGAGTTTCTGGTCTAAAAGGAACGAGTTGTCCACCTCTCAGGGTTGTCTGCTTTGGGGAAGCAGAGTTGTGATCCCCACCTCTATGAGGACTAGGGTCTTGGATTCCCTCCACGAGGGTCATCCTGGCATTGTACGAATGAAGGCTCTTGCATGCAGCCACTTGTGGTGGCCTGGTGTAGACAAAGACATAGAAGCTAAGGTGCACGCTTGTCACCTTTGTCAGTGCTCACGCCCTGAAATGCCCCAAGCCCCTGTGCATAGATGGGAAGAAACATAGTCCCCATGGTCTAGGGTGCACATTGACTACGCTGGGCCTTTTCAGGGCCAATTTTTCTTGGTCCTCATTGACAGCCATTCAAAATGGCTTGAGGTTGTACCTGTCTCTTCCACTACCACTGCAAAGACTATTCAGGTACTGAGGGGTTTTTTTGCTGCACACGGGTTCCCGGATGTCATTGTGTCTCACAACGGCCCTCAATTCACGTCCTCCGAATTCCAAGCTTTCTTGCAGGCTAACATGATTTGTCACACCACTTCTGCACCCTTCCACCCGTCCACCAACGGTATGGCTGAACGCATGGTTCGCATCCCCAAGGACGCCTTGAAGAAACTCACCTACGGGGACTGGCATCACAGGTTGGCTGACTTTCTCCTTTCTTATCGCACCACACCATCCACTTCTACAGGGAGAAGCCCAGCTGAACTTTGTTGGGGGCACAAACTGACTACCAAGCTTGACCGGTTGCATCCAGACAGACTGCCTCCTGCCTCGCACCCCAGGGCACCTAGACAGCTGACTGTGGGCGCCCCGGTTTGGACTCGTAATTACGGGCCTGGTCATACATGGGTCCCCGCTTCTATTTCCAGGGTCACAGGTCCTCTATCCTACGAGGTGTCCCTGGACAACGGTTGTGTCCTGCATCGGCACATTGACCAACTTCGCCCTAGACGGGACCTTCCCTCTGAGGATCCTGGGTCTTTTCCAGGGGGGAGGGGGAGCCCTTTGGGCAAAGGGAAGGGCACGGGCTGCTGCCCATCACCAATGAAGGAGCCACATATGGCCCATTCCAAGATTCCGCGAGTGCTCCAAACAGGAATTCTAGGAGCTCATCCAGTCATCAGGCATTCATGCCTACTCCAACCAGGGAGTCACCCCGGGGGCACAATCACTATTCATCCACACCACGCAGTACTCCAGTCAGGGAGGATACCCGGGAGCATCCCAATAAACCATACCCCACAAGAGAGCTGGCACATAATCCCCACAGTTGGCCTGACCTTACCCCTAGTCCTACAAGGGGGCAAACATACAGGGAGGTGGTCAAGGAACCAAATCCCGACTACAACACCTCTGACCCAAATCAGGGAATAACTGAGTTTTGGGAAGGTACAGAAACCCACACAAGCTCGGACACAGAACGGGATTCGGGCAGTGGACAGCCTCCTGACAGGTCTTGGACGGACCTAGGAGGTTCTACAGAAATGCCCAACAGTGACCGTCACTTAGAGGGGCCAGAGAGCCTACAGTTAGGCAGGTCAACCAGGTCACAAGGTGAAAGAAGTCCTGGCCTGACGAGCCCGGTGGGCAAGCAAGCAGGCCAGGCATTGGGGCACAGTCCTTGGGAGTCACCAAGGCACAACGGGGGGAACAGACACACTGCACCCCTCAGTCAGGGGGTACCTGTCAGACACCCAGAGCTTAGGAGGTCGCAAAGGGCAAAGAAACCTCCTAAGTACTTGGAGGATTACATAACACTATTGGCTAAGCAGAGCCAGTAAAGGAGTAGAAACACTAAGGCAATGGAAACGGGGGAACTCCGAACATTGGGGGAGCAGAGCTTTGTACGAAGAATTGGGTTGTGTATTATTATGGCATTGGTCGTAGTTGTAGCCCGGGGGGAAGGGGTGTTATGTCCTGAGCCTTGCAAGCAGGCTCGCGGCATTGCAGGCAGTTCCGGCAGGTGCAAGCTGCCCGGGACCAGACAGGCTGTCGCCAGTACGTGTGCGCATGCGCGGGTGCTGGCGCGCCAAAAGTAGCAGATTGACCCGGGAAAGGCCTATAAAAGGAGGCCGAGAGTTTTGGGCATTCGCCGCCATATTCCAATGTAAGCTGAACCGAAGAATAAAGGTTTCCTGAGAACTACAACTGCTTCTCGTGTCTTACCATTGCACGATGGACTCGACAGCATCCTTCTTTAAAATGGGTATCATCTGAAACAAAAAAGAAACTTTGGTAGAACATTCATCTTCACTACTGAAATTCTCCCCAATAACTATAGTTGTAGCTTTTGCCAATCATTTAAATCTTTTTGAACTATAATCCATAAGCGCTCATAATTATTCTTATACAATTTTCCATTAGATGTTGTAATATAAACTCCTAAATACTTAACCTTATTAACTATTTCATAACCGGTTGTTTCAGCTATAAAATCTTTTCCCTTCCTAGACATATTTTTCAATAATATTTTAGTTTTATTCTTATTTACCTTAAAACCAGAGACCTGTCCATACTGTACTAAAATTTCAACCAAATCTTTGACCGAATCTGTTGGATGGGATAATGTCACAACCAAATCATCAGCAAAAGCCTATAATCAATTTTACTTATTTTTATTCCTTTTAATCTAGATGAATCTCGAATTTTAATAAGTAAAATCTCCATTGTTAATACAAATAACAAGGGGAATAAAGGACAACCCTGTCTTGTAGCTTTTCCTATTTTAAATACGTCTGTTAATCCCCCATTAATTATAATTTGTGCCGATTGTTGTTGATAAATGGCCTTGAGAGCAGACAAGAATTTATCTCCAAAATTCATTTCCTCTACAACTTTCAATAGAAAATTCCAATCTAATTGATCAAAAGCTTTCTCAGCATCTATAAATATTAAAGCAGCAGGGATTTCGTTGTTCTTATAAAATTCTCTATTAAATTAACAATTTGTCTTACATTGTTTTTCATATATCTCCCCATTATAAATCCAGATTGGTCAGTATGAATCAATTGTTTCAAAACCTGCATTAATCTATTTGCCAATATCTTTGCAAAAATCTTATAATCTGTATTTAAAAGAGATATAGGCCTATAATTTCTAGGTTGGGACAGATCCTGGTCATCCTTTGGAATTAATGATATGAAGGCCGTTCTCCAGGATGGAGGTAATTCTGCTCCAGATAAAATATCATGAAAAAGTACCTTTAATGGTTCTATCATTTCTTCAGATAACATCCTCTAATAAATCACTGTTAACCCATCAGCACCTGGAGTCTTACCAACCTTCAATTGTTTAATTGCAAAAATAACCTCTTCAGAAGTAATTAAACCATTAATCCCATCACATTGATCACTCATAAGTCTAGGAAAATATGCTCCCTGTAAATATTTTTCTATATCTTAAGTTTGTATACTTTCACTAGCATATAATTTAGAATAAAAATCTAAAAAAGACTTTTTAATCAAATTTTGTTGGTAGGCTTCTTTACCTTTATAAATTATTTTATCTATAATCCTATAATTGTTTGGTGTTGATGTGGATCGATATTAAGGATTTGGGATCATGACATTTGACTGCCAGCCAGTGTTCACGGATCCTATTTTGTAATTGATATGATGTTTATCCCATGTAGAATTGGTTGCAATGGTTATGGTTGATTCTGAGATTACATTGTTTCTTTCATTCTTCTGTATCTTGGTTCTGGATAATTCCTGGCAGAGTGTTGTGGGTTTTTGGGCTATTACTATTCGTAGGGGTTAGAGAATTCTGGCTGTCATTTTGACATCCCTTTTGTATAGGGTAGAGTTAGTTTTTGCGTGATGGTTGGCTATGTGCTATGTTGTGGTTTGGGTGCTGTGTGTTGGAATACGATTTTTTGGGGGGGGGGGATAGCTGTTATGGAGAAAGACAGCAAGCAGCTATTTCTCTTCCACTTTTCTTAGTGTTCTGATGCTGCAGTGTCTCCTGGCCCTTCTGAAGAGGGTATGGACACAGCTTCTTTTGGGTGCAGTGGGTGGTTGCTTGGGAAGCTGAGGATCTGGTCCATGTGTGTAGGTTTGCAGTAGACGTGGGTTTCCAGTTCTCCGTTGTCTAGTCTCCTTATGTCAATGTTGAGGAATGGGAGTCTGTTGTCTGTTTCCTCTTCGTGTGTGAATTTGATCCCAGGGAATATGTTATAGAGTAGATGGCGTGTTTCCTCAATTTGGGAGCATTTGATGATGAAGTTTGTCCCAAATTTTGGTTGAATGGTGGGTATAGCTATAGATGCCAGTTGTTGCATGACTGCTTAGGCCTGATATGGTGATCCAATCATGGTACCTTGTACTCGGTTATTTATTAATTGCACTTAATATTACAGTTATCAGTGTATATCCTGTTAAATCACCCAAAGAGCGCCAAATCAATATTTAAGCTTTCCCTCAGAATCAGTGTTCATATTTTCTTCAGATAACAAGACCACTCAGATCTTAGCATGTTGTTATGGTTCCGGGTAATGAAACACTTCAAAGAACTTCCAGGCATTGATTTTCCTAAAAGTCATTTATTGTTACAAAATGTCAGCACAGGCATAACAGAGTCTTTATGCTAAGATCTGAGTTCTCTTCCTCTGAGCAGTTAAATTATCCGCATGTTCCCTCCCTAAATTAGCTGTCATATATCCCATTATCCAATTAGCCCAGAGGACAGAGATTCACTTCCATTCCTTTTCTCTGGCTTCTGAATTAACTCTAAAAATACCAGACAGTTCTGCATATTTTGTCAAAGCAAGAATATTCAATATTAGCAGCGTTGACAAAGTACATGGAACTGTACTTCTACCATCTAGTTATTTTCAAGGAGAGAAATAAAACAATAGAACAAAAGGAGAGGGGCCATCTGAGAATGCCATGTGTTGAAAAGAAAGCATCTCCAATAAAGATTTACACTGATAATTGTAATATTAAGTACAATTAATAAATAAGCAAATCTATGCATAGACAAATTATGCAAATTGTCCTGAGAAGAAAACAGGCTGCAGTTCAATAAGCCAAATTCCTTATATCTCTGTACGTCAACATGTTCAGACGATTCCATTTCTGTAAAAACATCTTTCCTCATACACTGTAGCTTCACCATTTCCTGAAGGACCCCCAGATCTACAACAACACCATGGAAGGAATGTACTTGGATAGGAATGGAGATTTGATGGCTGACTTTGACATTTTGAGCTGGGTGTGGTTTCCTAATAAGTCCAGCACCAGAGTGAAATTTGGGAGTCTAGTCAGAGAAGGAGCCACTGGAATCAAATTCAGCATCAACAAGGAAACCATCATGAAGCCTCAATGGCTCAATCAGGTGGGGGGGAAGGTGTCCCATCTCTTTACTTTTGTCTATCCTCTCAATCTGTGTCTCCTTCCTTCCCAAACTATATATCAGACTGACTAAGGAAGAATTTCCTGACATTTAGAGGAATTAATCAGTGGGATGATTTTCCTCCAGAAGTTGTGGGTGCTCCATCACTGCTGGGTTTTCGGAAAACACTGAACAACCATTTGTCTGAAATAATATAGGGTTTCCTGTCCAAGCAGCGATTTGGACTAGAAAACTTCAAAGGTCCCTTCCAAGTCTCTTATTCTGTTAAATTCATCCTTCAGACTTATACTGTTTCCATTTAGAACTAGCAAAAGAAAATTTGTTGTGTGAAGTATGGACATCTAAGGGACACAGAGGTAAATTATGTTTGGGTGGAGGAAAAGAGAAGCAGGATTTAAGCTGGGGGGGGAGAGAAACAAAATCTCTGTATTTTTTTCATTTGGACATGTAGAAATGCAAGGATTGAATTTATCTAGACATTTGGTACAATAAATGTGCAAAATCCATCATCCTGGAGAATTCCAGAATTCCCATTTCTCCTCTAAATCATGCTGATGTGTTTTTCCAAAAGTTGCTCTGACAGTCTTCTAGAGTCAGTCCTCCAAAATGGAAGCATGTCTGACTATCATGAACTGCATTCAGTGTAAAAAACTAACTTTCTAGAAAATTATTGGATCTTCCCTGGAGTAGTCACCACAACATGGCCTGGAGGAGAAACACAACGTTCCATTTCTAGTCCATTTTGCACATACCTGTTTTGCTGATCCCGTTCCAATTCTATAATTCATTTCATTGCTGATCAGTTTTGCCGATGCTTCTGAATGCCAATTCTATTCACTTTCAGTCCTTGCCTTACTCCCAGTGTGTGGAGCCTTGTCAGCCTGGATATTTCAAGGTGGTCCAGGAAGGAAAACCAATCTGCTGCTACAACTGCATCCCCTGTGCAGAAGGGAGCTTTTCCACCAAAGAAGGTGGGTGAGTGGGAATCAAAACAGCCCTTCAGATAGGAGCAAAGTTTCCTGCAGATCTTTTCTGAGAAGATATTTCTAATTTGGGTATTGTGGAGAGGGAGTATTAATTTAATTATCAGAATTAATTTCACCAAGGAGATCACAATAATATGACCTGCAAGAATGTATTGGAATGAGATGTTGAGATGTAGAAGAAGCCAAGCAGCTATAAGAAGCATCTGCAACTTTGTGGAAGATCAGTTGAAGTGACATGAAGCAGCTTGTTGTTACAACATGACAAACAGAATGATGTTGCTTCTAGAGTATGAAGCTCTCCATTGAGATGAATGAAAGCCAACTCACACAGGACCTCGTCAGTAATCTTGTCATCTCCATTCTAACATGGACTCAGGATAGACACATTTCTGCCTACCCATCTTCTCCCAAGATATCCAAGGAGTAGGCAATCAGGGTCTGTGTCTCCTGTGGAATGCAGGGGGAACACATTGGGGGAATACATTGCTATTGGAGAGAAATCTCTCCTTATTATGTCTATTAGAGAGAAAGGTCAAACCAGACAAGTTTATCTACCCCATTTTAATCATTAACCATTGGGATTTGGTGGGACAAAATGAATCTATAAATAGTTGAACAATATTGGTATTGTATTTCAATTTTATTCTTCAGTTAATGAGTAATGCGACAAATCAAACTCCATTTTTGAAAAACAGAATATTCCAACCCTGTCAGTTTGGCCAATCCCAGTCCATTAGTGACCTTTCTACATGATGTAGATGGTTGTCCCTTCTCCCCTTTTGCGTACTAGAGTTGTCTGCCCCTAATCTAGCCACATTTTCACACTTGATCCACTTGGGACACATACTAATGCAAAGAAGCACAGCTATACACATACTCCTAAGTTTTTATTTCTGCCTTCCATCCCCCTGCTGATGAATACACACAAATTCAGATGTGGGTTTCCTGATTTCAAATTTCAACTCCCGTCCTATAAATTCATGGTAAATATACATTTGTCCTCCGCAGATGCAGACCAGTGCACCAGATGTCCAGATGATCAGTATCAGAACAAGCATCGAGATCAATGTATCCGCAAAATTGTCACCTTTTTGTCCCATCAAGAGCATTTGGGAATTATTCTTACTTTCTTTGCCCTATTCCTAATTTTAACCACAGTTTTAGTCTTGGGAATGTTCATTAAATTCCAAGAAACTCCCATTGTCAAAGCCAACAACCGGGACCTCTCCTATATCCTCCTGATCTCCCTTTTGCTTTCCTTCTTCACTTCCTTTCTCTTCATTGGTCAACCAAGGAGAACCACCTGTCTTCTCCAACAAACAATTTTCAGCATCATCTTCTCAATTGCTGTGTCTTCTGTCTTGGCCAAAACAATTATGGTGGTGCTGGCCTTCCTGGCCACAAAGCCAGGAAACAGAGTGAGGAAGTGGCTAGGCAAGAGTCTGGCCAACTCCCTCATCCTTTCCTGTTCCAGTATCCAGGTTGTCATTTGTTTCACCTGGTTAGGAGTCTTTCCTTCATTCCCTGATTCCGACATGTATTCGCAGCCTAGAGAGATTGTTCTGCAGTGCAATGAAGGCTCTGTCACTATGTTTTATGTTGCCCTTGGTTACATGGTCTTTCAGGCTGCCATTTGCTTCGTGGTGGCTTTCCTGGCCAGGAATCTGCCTGGATCCTTCAATGAAGCCAAGCTGATCACCTTCAGTATGCTGGTCTTTTGCAGTGTCTGGATCTCCTTTGTGCCTACCTATCTGAGCACCAAAGGGAAATACATGGTTGCTGTGCAAGTCTTCTCCATCTTGGCCTCCAGTGCTGGGCTTCTGGGCTGCATCTTCATCCCTAAGTGTTACATCATTTTGCTAAGGCCAGACCTGAATACAAAGGAGCAACTGATGTTCAAAGCTGAAGTAAAAAAATGATTCTGGGGATATAATTCTCACCCAATATTATTCCCACCAATTGGGTACTTTTCAGGAGAAAACATTATCAGGCTGCTTTTTGAAGTGATCTCCTTGTTAAGCATAATTTCCATGTTTTCATGTTTCTATGTCTGGCAGTATTATTTAGCATTTTAGGCTTCATTATTAGCCTTTAAGTGAGGATGTTATTAGCATTTTAGTTTGCCAGTGTTGGTCTCCTTTCAGACTTTAGAAAGAATGCTTTTCTTCTGTTTTTTTCTATGGGAAAAAATCTAGCCTTTTCAGCAACTGAACTTTAGACAATGTATTCTGAAAGTAATTGAATAGACTTGCAAGTTTTAAGTAAGAAACAAATCAGGCCTGGAAAGGGCATGATGTAACCCATAAATTTACCATTTGTGGAATGTAATCTCTCATCAATGTTTTCTATTGTTCAGTTTTCTTGGGTAATAAATGTCATTCATTCTTTCTTTAGTTGCTTTCTGATTTATCACATATACCAAATTTTTGTATTATTTGTTTCTGTGCCCTATCAAAAGACTTGGACCACCCACCGTTCCCAAAAATGTTTTTCACTGTGATTTATATTGTTGGGTAGGGGTGAAAAGGCTAGTTTTGCAAAAGAAAAAAATGTTTTTAATCTCTCAAATTCGGAGAAATTTTCATCAGCTCCAGGCCAAATTTAGGGTGTCTGAATTTCAGGCAACAATTGGAGAAAATAAAACTGCAACATAAATGGTGCACACCTTTTTCTTTTAATCCAAGGGACATTTGTTCATTAATAAAATATTTTATAATTTTTTTATTAAAATTTTTGAAATTTTACAATAAAAACCCCTTCCCCAATCCCTCCCAACCCTCCCCAAAACCCTCCCCCATTCTTCCCAGAGCTGAATACAGGCTTAACTAGAACTTAAAAGAAAAAAAAAACCAAGTAAACCTTAAACCAATATCATTACGCTCAGTAAACAGATTATAACATACTTTAACTCCATTATATATAAAAAAAGGAAGGAAAATAAAAAAATAAAAAAATTAAAGAATAATAATGATTACACTTCTAAATAAATATCTTAAACTTTAAATATAAATTATTCAAAAGCTAGATGGTATTTTCTTATATCATACTTATATTGTATAAAATTTATCCATCTTTTCCACACCAAAAGGTACTTCTCTTGCGACTGATCTTTCAAGAAAGCCGAAATTTTTGCCATTTCCGCTAAATAAGATACTTTAAAAAACCATTCTTGCAAAGTAGGCAAAGATTCCTTCTTCCAATCAAGCTTCTCAACCACCGACGCAAGTCCTGATAGAGCCATAACTATGTCTTGCCTCAAAATAGTGTTATTCTGCTCTAACAGGTTCTTCATTTCCCCTCTAATTTCAGTTTTATTCTGATCTAGAAGCTCCTTCATTTCCCCAAATCAGAGGGGAAATGAAGGAGCTTCTAGATCAGAATAAAACTGAAATTAGAGGGGAAATGAAGGAGCTTTTAGATCAGAACAAAACTCAAATTAGAGGAGAAATGAAGAACCTGTTAGAGCAGAATAACACTATTTTGAGGCAAGACATAGTTATGGCTCTATCAGGACTTGCGTCAGTGGTTGAGAAGCTTGATTCTAGAGTGGAAGAGGTCACAGATAAGGTTGACATTTTGGAAGATAAATTTGAAGGCATGGAAAAAAGGATGGAAATTTCACAAGATGACATTATGTCTCAGTACAGGGAAATGGAATATGTTTTAAGAATCAGGGGTCTGAAAGAGGATATGAATCAAGATCTGACAGAGATTGTGGTTAATGACTTTGCCGTTATTTTGAATAGGGAGAAAGATGGAATACTTAGAGAAGTGGAAAAAAATTATAGAGTTAACTCCTGGGTCGCAAAACAGAAGAACTTACCAAGAGATGTGGTGATTTATTTTGCAAAGAGATCTCTGCGCAATGAAATTATACAAGCTTTCTATAACAAGAGGTTTCAGATTGCTGCTCAAGATGTTATTATTTTAAAGGAGATCCCATCTAAAATTCTAAGAAAGAGAAAAGACTTTGCTTTTCTAGCTAATGAACTTAAAACAAGAATGATGCCATTTAGATGGGAGATTCTGATGGGTATTGTCGTGAGCCATGCGGGGATGCGTTATTGACTTAATACAGTCACTAAAGCAAAGGAGTTTTACAGTTCGGTCCTGGGAGCAGGCTCACCATCATCTATGATGTAGAAAGTTCTGGATGGTAAAGAGGTGGAACAGCAGTCTGAAGGACTAGGTGTGATGGTTGCTGGAAAGTTACAGGCGGAGTGGTCGCAACAAACAGAGATCAAAGAGCAAAGAATGACCCGTGCAGCACATAGACACAAGGAAAAGGAACAACAGAAGAAAGAAGTTAAAGAATCTCTTCAAGAAAGTGTTTCGTTGCCGGTGGGAGGAGCAAGACCCAAGAGTTCTGCAGCACATTCTTCAATGGCAGATCTGCAGGCAGTCTTCTCCAGGCTTCTGGTTAAGGGAGATGGTAAAGCTCCTGACTTGGAATGCTAATGGCCTTAATTCCCCTCAAAAGAGAAAGAAAAATCGCAAAAGAAGTTTTTTGCGGTATGGGAAAAATGGATAGACTTTATACAACATAAGTTGGATATAAAAAAATATTACTTAGTTTTTCAATAACTTATATATAAATTTTAATATTTTATAGATTGTATCCTTTTTTAATTTCCTTATATTTTTTATTTTTATTTTATTTTTAATATCTCTTTTCTTCTTTCTTTTTTTATTATTCCTTTTCTTTTTAAGCATTTTTCTTTTTTAATATTCATGCTTTTTTATACATATATTATTGTTAATCATTTTATAAGTTGTTTATGTAATGTATTTAGACTTATCTATGGTTTATACTTTTTAAATTATTTTTAAGATTTTAAGAAATTTTAATTAAGCCTATATTCAGCTCTGGGAAGGTTGGGGGATGCAGTGGGAGGGTTAGGGTGGGTTGGGTAGGGTTATTTTTTTTTCTTTTTGTAAAAATTTTTAAAAATTTTCAATAAAAAAATAGTGGCATCCAAGCAACCACATCTCCAACATTTAGGCTGCAGGTTTGAATACATACGAGACATTTTTTGTGGATCAAGGTGCCATCTATAAAACATTTTATAAAAATTTTCCCTTAAATTTTGGGCTTGTGTAAATTTAACATTCTTCACCCAAATAATCTCCCAAGTATCTAATAGAATCAGTTCATCAAAATTTTGTGCCCACTTAACCATACAGTCTTTAACTAACTCTGCTTCTGAATCCAATTCCACTAACACACCATAAATTCTTTTAATATGAGTTCGACTTTGATCTCTGATTTGTTTTATCAAATTCTCATCCTCTCTAAACAAGCCCACCTTGCAATCTATCTTCCACCTTTCCGATAGTTGTCTATACTGAAACCAAGAATAGATAATATTTTCTTGTACTAATTCATCCATAGATTTTATTTGCCAATTTTTACCATCCCACTTAAGTAATTGTGTATAAGAAATAGTATCCATCTTAACTCCTCTCCTTATTCCTTCTATTGCATGCCATGGAATAGCCCATTATGGAATTCTTGAATCACTTCTCTAATATTTCTTCCAAACCTGAAGTAAAGAAATTCTTAAGATATGAGATTTAAAAACCCTATCGACCTTTTTATTATAAATTAAATAGGCATGCCATCCAAACAATAAATCCCATCCTTCCAGAAGGAGTATATCTGCATTTGTTAAATTAACTCAATCACTAATTAATGTCAAAAGCACAGCATCATAGTACAATTTCAGATTCGGTACCTTGAGTCCACCTCTCTCTCGTATATCTTGTATATAATATGCGTTTCCTGCAAACAAATAATGTCATTATTATGCTGTTTCAAATAGTGAAATATTTTCTTTCTCTTTTGAGGGGAATTAAGGCCATTAGCATTCCATGTCAGGAGCTTTACCATCTCCCTCATCCAAAAGCCTAGAGAAGACTGCTTGAAGATCTGCCATTGAAGATTGCACCGAAGATCTCTTAGGTCTTGCTCCTCCCACAGGCTCAGAAACAAATTCTTGTAAAACTTCTTTGACATCTTTCTTCTGTTGTTCCTTTTCCTTACATCTATGCACTGCCCGAGTCATTTTTACTCTTTCATCTCAGCTTGTTGAAACCACTCAGCCTGTGATTTTCCAGCTTTCATCAACACAACTTCTTCAGACTGCTGCTCAACCTCCTTCCCATCCAAGACTTTAAACATTATAGGTGATGATGAGCTTGTTCCCAGGACCGAAGTATAGAACTCCTTTGCTTTAAAAACAGTATTAAGTCTATAACGTGTCCTCACATGGCTCACCACTATTCCAATCGGAATATCCCATCTGAATGGCATTTGCCTTTTTTTAAGTTCATCTGCCAGAAAAGCAAACTCTTTTCTTCTTCTCAAAATTTTAGATGGGATCTCCTTTAAAATTATAACATCTTGTGCAGCAATCTGGAACCTCTTGTTATAAAAAGCTTGTATGATTTCATTGCGCAGAGATCTTTTCCCAAAGTAAATTACCACATCTCTTGGCAGGTTTATTTGCTTTGCAACCCAGGAGTTAGCTCTAAATATTTTTTCAATTTCTCTAGATATTTCCTCTTTTTCTCTGTCCAAAATCACAGCAAAATCATTTACTACCATCTCTCTCAGGTCTTGTTGCATATCCTCTCTCAGGCCCCTGATTCTTAAAGCAAACTCCATCTCTCTATATTGGGACATAACAATTTCATCTTGTGAAATTTCCACCTTTTTTTCCATTCCTTCAAACTTTTCCTCCAAGACCTCCACCTTATCTTCAACTTCTTCAACTCGAGAATCCAATTTTTCAACCACAGAAGCAAGTCCTTTTAAAGCCAAAACTATATCTTGCCTCAAAATCCTATTATTTTCCACTAAAATCTCTTTCATTTCTCCCCTAATTTGAGATATAGCATTTCCCATTATATCTTGCAAATCCTTCACCATTATTAACTGTGCCAAAGAAGAGGGTGAAGCTATTGATTTAGGTTGTTGCGCTGATGATATCACCGAAGAAGAAACCACCTTACAAGCTGTAGGAATTACTGGACGCTTTGGAGCCATCTTAAAAAATCTTTACTCCTTAAAAATTACACAAAAAAAAAGAAGGTGAGAAAAAGTTAAACAAAAGAAAAAGAGAGATTAACTCCAAAAAATCAAAAAATCCTTCAAAAGGAGATCATTATAATAAAAAGAAAAAAGTTAAGAAAAAGAAAGAAAAGGGAAAGAGAAAAAAAATAATTAAATAGAAAAAATCCATTCCATTTTTTTAAAAGTACAAAAAAGAAAACAAAAAAGAAATCCTTCAAAAAATAAAAAAAATTGAACAGAAGAAATAATCCTCCTAGAATCCAAACCCAACATCAAAAAGTCATTATAAATAATCAAATCCATTCCAATCATTTAAAAAAAAAAACACCAAAAAGCCTGCCCATCGCCATTTTACTTTCCCTTTCAACAAAAGAAAAAAACAAAAAGAGGGAATAAAAGTAAATCTTCAAACTTAAAATCCAAATAAAGTCAGAAAAAGCAAAATCCTCTACTCAGCTCTGTCCGCTTTTAAGAAAAACTCACCAGATCACTTTAATCGCGGAGGTGGTTGCAGCAGCTTATTTTGTCCCTAGAGACAAAAACAGCTGGGAAGCGGAGACAGTCCAAACTCCGTGGGAGCACTCTTTTCACCCCCCAAAAAAAACCTTGGGGTGCATAAGAGGCTCTACCACTATTCAGACGATCCTTTTACCATTATTGGTTGCAGAGGAGGAGAAGATGATGGTATGAGTTTAGGTTGTTCTGCTGGTAATATCATAGGAGAAGAAGCCACCTTACGTACTGTAGAAGTTGCTTGACGCTTTGAAGCCATTTTCAAAAATTTATTTCTTCTTTCCTTCTTCTTAAAAAAAAATACAAAAGATACAAAACAAAATGCCTTAAAAAGTAAAAAAAAAAAAAAGGTTAAACAGAGAGGGAAAATAATCCTCTTAAGACCCAAATCCACCATCAAAAAATCATTATAAGTAATCAAATCCATTACGTTCCATTCCAATCACTTAGAAAAGAAAAAAGAAAAAAAAAGCCTGCCAATCGCCATTTTACTTTCCCTTTCACTAAAAGAAAAAAAGGAAGAAAAATAAATCTTTAAACTAAAAGTCCAAATAAAATCAAAAAAAAAAATCCTCTATTCAGCTTTCTCCGCTTTTAAAATAACTCACCAGATCACTATAATCGCGGAGGTGGGAGCGGCGTCTTGCTTTGTCCCTAGAGACAAAGACAGCTGAGAAGCGGAGACAATCCGAACTCCATGGGAGCACTCTTTTCACCCCCAAAAAAAAATACTTTGGGGGATTTCAGAGGCTCTACCACTATTCAGATGATACTCCCCTCCCTCCCTTTGCCCGGGAAGGAGGTTTTGAACCGCAGAACAGCTAATGCCTGCTATTCTTAGCGGTTATAACACTTTCTCAGGAGGATGGCTACAAAGTAGCCACCATCGCCAGCGCAAATCCACCGGAAGTCATATTTTATAATTATTAAGATCTACCAAACTGTTAGAAGAAAGTATGTTCTCTTTTTTCTGTAATCTATCCTGTCTAACAATCAATAGTACTTTTTATCAGATCAGAAGTACTTTTTATTTATTTGAGGGGTCCTTGGTGTTCTTTGAGCTTGCTTGTTTTCTTGCAGACATTTCATTACCAAACTAGGTAACATCATCAGTGCTAGTAACTATCATCAGTGACTATCACTGATGACATTACCTTGTTTGGGTAATAAAACATCTGCAAAAAAACAAGCAAACTCAGAGTGCTCAGGACTCGTCATTTCAATCCTGAGCTAGAAATATTTATTAGCATTTTTTTTTCATTTTTATGCAAGAAAGACATAAGAGGGTTCCAATCATGAATAAATGTAGATAATTTCCTTTCTGTAATCAAAGAAGTTAATTTATCCGTTTCAGCTATTCTAACAAATTCATCAGCCATTTCTCCAAAGTGGGTTGTGTGTCTGAGGATCCCATCAGGGGAGGGCTGAAACTGTCTAATAGACCCCACAGATCATTGGTAAGAAGCGGTCAGGATTGGGTGGGAGATGGTGGTGTGGTGTTCCTGCTTTCAAAGAGAAAAGTCAGAGGAGAGACATGTAAACAAAGCAATAAATTGATGAAGAAACCCTGATTGGCAGATATGAAATGACATTTGATTGAAAAGGGGAAAGGAAGGATAAGCAGTAAAGATGCCTACTCATTTTCTTCAAAATAAAATTAGAAAAGAGAATCTATTGCACGAGAAAGGAAATTTTTGGAAACTTCCCAAATTTCTAGATTCATGTAACCCCAAGTTGGCTTCTTGTTAGCACTTCAACACTCTGCTCAAGTCAACAAGTCATAAATGCTAATAGCAGAGAAGAGGTCTCTTCTACGGTCATGCCAACACCCTTAAATACTAGAAATATCATTACAGATACGTTTTGTATGTTGTATTGTGTATGACTCCAGCTAGACTCCAGCAGTATGTGGATCAAGAACTTCCAGAAGTACAGGCAGGATTTCGAAGAGGCAGAGGAACTAGAGTTCAAATTCCCAACATACGTTGGATCATGGAGAAAGCTAGGCAGTTCCAGAAAAACATCTACTTCTGCTTCCTCGCCTATCCAAAACCTTTGATTGTGTGGATCACAACAAATTGTGGCAAGTTCTTAAAGAGATGGGAGTACCTGACCATTATATTTATTTCTTGAAAAACCTATATGTGGGCCAAGAAGCAACATTGAGAACCAGACACGGAACCACTGATTGGTTCAAAATTGGGAAAGGAGTCCAGAAAGGCTGTATTCTGTCACCTTGCCTATTTAACTTATATGCAGAGGACATCATGAGAAAGGCAGGGAATACTGCATACAGTTTTGGTCACCACACTACAAAAAAGATGTTGAGACCTTGGAAAAAGTTCAGAGAAGAGCAATTAAGATGATCCAAGGCCTGGAGACTAAAACATATGAAGAACAGCTGTAGGACTTGGGTTTGACTAGTCTAAAGAAAAGAAGAAATAGGGGTGACATGATAGCAGTATTCCAGTATTTGAGATGCTGCCACAAAGAAAAGGGGGTCAAATTATCCTCCAAAGCATCAGAGGGCAGGACAAGAAACAATGGTTGGAAACTGATCAAACAGAGAAGCAACCTGGAATTAAGGAGAAAGTTCCTAATAGTGACGACAATTAACCAGTGGAGTGGCTTGCCTTCAGAACTCACGGGCACTCCATCACTGGAGGTTTTTAAGAAGACACTGGACAGTTACTTGTCTGAGATGGTATAGGTTCTCCTGCTTGAGCGGGGGGCTGGACTAGAAGACCTCCAAGGTGCCTTCCAGCTCTATTCTCTTCTAACATCCCGATTGTTGTCTTTAATTATGAGAGTTTCTTGAAATTTACTGAAGGTGCCCAAGACTAAGCCTGATCCCAAAAAACAGAAACAAGGGAAGGGGAGCTGGGATGATTCCCAAGTGGTTAAAGCACCATGCTAGGAAGTGGGAAACCATGAGTTCAAGCCCACCTTTGGGCATGAAAACTGGCTAGGTGACTTTGGCCATCTTTCTCAGCTCAACCCACCTCTCAACCAAAGGATCAAATGTGACCTTTGGACCATAAAAATGGCCAGTGGATCAAGGAAAGGCCATGCTAAGCCTATCAACACACCCTTTCATGGACAATGTCAAGGTATATTATATTTCCAAAAGTCTTTCCCCTTTTTTCTGGAGTCACCCACACACCCTGCATCCACAGTGAAGATGTTTCCTTCCGCAAAAGGAAGATAGCCATAGCAGCATATGGGCTTCCCCTCCTGCGCCGCCTTCCCAAATCCTGGACAACAACTTTCCACACACTGGGAAGGAGGCAGGCTCTGAGCAGATGGAACTCTTTGTCAGAAAATTCTATTTATTTATTTTATATCCAGTCTTTATTACTTTTATAAACATTTCTCTATGCCTGTGAAATGGATAGGAATGAGGTCAAGAAGGAAAGCAGGAGAGATATGAGGAGGATGTGTGTGTAAGCCACTCAGTGTCACCTCGCATCATGAGATGAGCAGCATATAAATTTGATAAATAAATACATAAATGAATAAAGTAGGAGAGATCCTGACTATTGGCTTTCAGTAAGTGAAAGGATGTTTCTTTCATCACTTGTTTCTGCCTCTGCAGATATACTGTATGGGGTAGAGGCAATGGGGCACACTGACAAAATGTTTCACATGATATCACCTAGGTCTTATCTCAAGATTCACATACAAAAGGTCAGGGTTGTACAGTGACACCACAATCCCCATTTCATTTCCTCACCATTGTGATTTGCAGTAGATATTTATGGAAGCAAAGTATTTAGGACTCAGGATGAAATGCTCTTCATCAGACTATCATTTTGGCAGAGAGGTTCAGAGACTTTTCTACCTGTTGGATCAGTATGAGACAACCAGAGATGTCTCATGTTGAATATCTCTGTCTGAGGTTATATAACAGACGTGTCACACAAAAGGCCTGGGGGCCGGATGCGGCCCGCGAAGTGGTTTCATGTGGCCTGTGAAGCCATCCTGGAAAAGATGAGGGAACGGCCCCCTCTACCTTGGCCCTGGCTCAGGTCAGCCTGGAGCCAATGTACAATTTTGTGGTGGTCATCTATGCTGAAACGTATTCAGTCTTAGCTCTATAAGCCCCCCCCCCCCGCATGGCCTGAGAGGAACAGTGAGGCTCCTCCATGGACCATGCCTTGGCACTTGCCCTGGTCCCACCTCCTTCTGCCAGAGACCCTCAGATCTGTCCCACTCCTGCCCAGGCCCCCACAGGCACCCTTGATGCAAATGGGGTAGAGCTGGCCACACCCACCCAGTAGGCCACATCCACTCCATCCACGCCCACCCAGTAGGCCACACCCACCCTGGCCACACCCACCTGCCCCCTGAGGGCAACTGCAATGCTGATGCGGCCCTCAATTAAATTGAGTTTGACACACCTATTATATAACAAGGGAAAAGTTTTTTTAGAGGCTTTTTATTTTCCTTGACTCTTCCAGATAAAAAGGAGCATGTCACATCGTTGGATGGATGGATGGATGGATGGATGGATGGATGGATGGATGGATAGATGGATGGATGGATGGGTGGATGGGTGGATGGATGGACATCTATTTGAATCATATGCATTCAATTCCAGCATGGGAATAAAAGTAAAGCATCTACCCTAAAACATAGAGATCTGAATAATAAGGATAAGGCAACATCAGCCTCAAAAGTCCACAATAAGAAAAAGGTACCTGTAACTTCATCTAAGCAAAAACACAGCATCATAAAATAAGCATCACTTATAATAAATGAAAGAAAACCAAGCAAAATGACAGGTGTCCCAAATGCCCACAGAACAATTTGGTCTTAGAAGATGCTTTCTAGAAATCCATTATATTGAGTTATATCAGGACTTCTTCAGTTGAATTCCCAGCTCATCCTGCAGGGAGGACTTTGGAAAACTTCTACATCTCCAGATAATTATTAGTAGAATGATAGTGATTTCTTTCTTGCTTTTATGCTAAATGTCAAGAGATTCTTCTCTCCTCCAGAGATTCTCTGGAGCAGATCAACAGACTCAGGAGCAATACATAGTAATGTTTGGCATCATGGAAGTTAGTGCATAAATTGTCTTGTCACCTTGGGAAGCTGGCCTGAGCTTCATGGCCACCAGGAGGTCTGCTGTTGTGTTGACCCAGGTTTCCATCATTTGGGAAGTCTTCTCTGGACTTCATACTATATTAGAAAAGTCAGTCTTGCTGCTATCTGCTTTCAACTTCTCCAAACTCTTCTGCTCTTCTGATTCTGAGATCAGATGCAAGGCAGGGGACTCCTTCAGTTAAACCAGAAATGGACCCTCTACTTCTGCTTCTGATGGAGCTTTTGTTGGCCCAGGCAGCCTGTGGGATGCTCAGCACCAGGTGCTTCTTGACTTTGGGAAGGGATGCAAGAGACCCACTCAATCATTACAGGCCAGGAGACCATCTCATCAGTGGACTCTTCTCTGCAACAAATACTCTACAATCTGACATGCAAAATTTCAGTTTGAGTCCTTCTAAAAAGTTTCATTGGTAAGTTACATAATGTTGAATGATGTTACATTATGTTGCCTTTGAGAAAGAAAGTGGGTGAAGGAAAGCAATGAGGTTTTAATTAATTAGATCTATAGTTACCTCTGTATCACTGCTTTTTTGTAAAAAAAAAAAAAAAAAATAGGTGAGGGAACTCACACATGTCACACAACCCGCCTTGCCTACCCTACAAAGTTCCATCCCAAAAAGGTGCCAGGACTCCGTTCTGGGCATTCTATGAGAAAAAAAGCCTTGGTCTGTATACAAACAGCATGAAGTGGAACACATTCAGCACATAAAGCAAAAGTAGGTTTTAAAGCTAAGCCGCCTTGTCCAACTGATCTCTAAATAATAATAATAATAATAATAATAATAATAATAATAATAATAATAATAATAATAATAATGATGATGATGATGATGATGATGATGATGATGATGATGATGATGATGATGATGATGATGATGATGATGATGATGATAGAGTTGGAAGGCACCTTGGAGGTCTTCTAGTCCAACCCCCTGCTCAGGCAGGAAACCCTATAACCATTTTAGACAAAAGGCTGTCCAGTCTCTTCTTAAAAACTTCCAGTGTTGGAGCACCTACAACTTCTGCAGGCAAGTTGTTCCACTGATTAATTGTTCTAACTGTCAGGAAATTTTCTCCTTAGTTCTAGGTTGCTTTTCTCTTTGGTTTGTTTCCATCCGTTGCTTCTTGTCTTGCCTTCAGGTACTTTGGAAAATAGCTTGACTCCCTCTTCTTTGTGGCAACTGCTGAGATATTGCGCTCTGCTATCATGTCACACACACATACACCCCATCCTTCTCTTCATTAAACTAGACATACCCAATTCCAGCAACCGTTCCTTATATGGAACACATTCAGCAGATAAAACAAAAGTATGCTTTAATGCTCAGCACCCTTGTCCAACTGATCTCTACATGGACAACTTACTTTCATCTCTCAAGCTGATTAGCTTGGGAAGTCATGGTTATGATCTCAGCATGTCCATCAAAGAAAAGGATAGGAGTCTCTAATTGTTTAGTTATGATCAATCCCTGTTCAGGAAAAAGTCTATCCCTCTATTAATGCAGCTCAGCACTTTGTTGGCTTTTTTGGCAGCTGTAGCACACTGCTGGCTCATATTTAAGTGATTGTCCATTAGGACTCCAAGATCCCTCTCACAATTACTACTATTGAGCAAGGTGCCACCTATGCTGTACTTGTGCATTTGGTTTTCCTTTTTTTCACCATTTAATTTCATTTTGTTAGATAGCGCCCAGTGTTCAAGTCTGTCCAGGTCCTCCTGTATCTTAAGCTTGTCTTCTGGATGGTTGGCTATTCCTGCCAGCTTGGTGTCATCTGTAAATTTGATGAGTTCCCCATCTATCCCCTCATCCAAATCATTGATGATTCTCTATCTTCTATTTCCCTATCTCATTCATACATAGACTCATACACACATACATGCACATTATAAAAATATAACCTGTATATTATAGTCCTTTGAGTGAATCTCAATTCCTGTTCCTACATGGTAAGGTCCATGCTTGTTTCTGAGCTGCATTTTCAGATATGGTTTGCCATAATCTTTTCCTGGGATGTTTTTGGACTCCTCAACCTGAGGTGTGAGAGAATCCAAGGGACAACAATACCCAGATTGTCTGGAATGTGTCTGTTTCAAACAATGTAAGTAGAGAAGAGGAACTTTGGGGACAAAAACCTGTGCAGTCACAATAGCATATATGAAATGCATTAACAGAATAACAAAGTTGGACGAGACCTTGGAGGTCTTCTAGACCAACCCTCTGCACAAGCAGGAAACCCTATAACATTCTGGACAAACAGCTGTCCAATCTCTTATGAAAAGCCTCCAGTGATGGAGCATCCACAACATCTGAAGGCAAGCCATTCCACTAGTTAATTATTCTCACTGTCAGGAAATTTCTCCTTAGTTCTAGGTTGGTATTTTCACTGAATGTAACATTATGGCAAAATCCATGTATCTTTTCAGGAATGTAACTGGGATGTACTGGAAAATTCTGCCCTTCCTTTTTGCCATCCAGGAAATCAACAAAGATCCCCTCCTCTTACCCAACCTCACCCTGGGTTACAACCTGCATGACAACTTTCGAGACAAAGGATTGACATTGGATGGTCTGTTGGATTTGCTTTCGACTGGAGAGGCCAATGTTCCCAATTACAGCTGTGGAAGGAAGAGGAACATGCTGGTTCTCCTGGAAGAGACCAACTCTGACATATCCATCCTTATGGCTGCCATATTGGGCATCTACAAAATCCCACAGGTATAGAGCAAGTGCATGGCTGCAAGTTTATTCCAGAGCAGTTCAAGGCGATTTCCTCCATAGAAATGTTAAGCATGGATTAAGGTGTACAATTCATCTTTACATCCTCTTTCAGTCTCCCAAAGAGACAAGAATAAATACAGCCATAATTAACAGTTATCACTGAGTACAAAGATTAGTTCAAAATGTATGCTTGCTCAGATCTCGTCCTATGCAGGCTCTCTAGAAGCATCAACTTTTTTTAAAAAAAATTATTATTTTATTTTCATTACAATCATAAGAAAAAAAATTCAGATACATAAGAAGTTAAAATACAACACACAAATTCCGACATTGCTCACCCATTTCCCCCCAGACCGTGTCCCCCTCTCATCTCTTCACTTCCCCCTTCCTTCTACCTCCTCCTCTCCTCCTTCTCTCCTCCATCTTTCTACTTACTTATCCCTCTCCTCTTCTAGAAGAATCAACTTCTCATAAAATGAGCTCTGGATTTCTTCTTAACCTTCCATTGATGACAGTTACATTCTCTGCATTTCTGATCCCCTATTAAATCCATCAAGGTAGGCTGGAATCTTCCATCCACTACCTAAGCTCTGACATTATATTTTCAGGATCTCATATGTTGGCTTTGTAAAAACCCCAAATAAAACATAAATCTTCTTTTTGTTTCCAGATCAGCTACACTTTTATTTCACCTATCCTGAGTGATAAAACTCAGTTACCCTTTTTCTACCGGACTGTCCCCAAAGAAGATGCTCAGAACCTGGGGATTGTTAAACTGCTGCTGTATTTTGGGTGGACGTTTATTGGTGTCTTTGCTGCAGACACTGATAATGGAGAACATTTCATTAGGACCTTCATTCCAGTGCTGGCTCAGAATGGCATCTGTGTTGTTTTTTCACAAATCATATTATTAAAAGCTGAGAAAAACAAGTATCTGGTTTCCGTTTTCAACATGTGGATCCAAATCAATGTATTTGTTTACTATTCAGAATTATCATTCGTAGAGGGAGCATTTTTTCTAGAAAACATATTAAATTCCTTGAGAAAGCCTATTGTGGGGAAACTTTGTATCACAACAGCTTTGTGGGATCTCACCATCGAATTATCGTATAATACTTTTTCTTTCAGATATACCCATAGTATTTTTTCTTTCCTTATCCAGACCAGCCAAAGGACCAAATTTAATGATTTCATGGATTTCTATTTTTATATCAAAGCATTTATGGTTAAAAAATTTCACTGTTCATATGGAAAGCCTGCCTTGTCTGTGAAAGGCTGGACAAGGTGTACAGAGAAAGAGAACTTGGAGACTCTGCCTCTTGAGAAGATTGAAAAGATCTTCTCTCTAGATAGCTCCTTAACTTACAATGCCATCCAGATTGTGGCACATGCCTTAACTGTGGCCTATTCTTCTCAATCCCAGAGCATAAGGATGGAGAGAAAAAGCAAGCTGGAAGTTGAAAAGATCCAGCCATGGCAGGTATTCCCTTATAGGTTCCATGTGTATTGCTAAGGGTGACAGATAGATGATGAATGTCACAAAACACTCTCTGAGAAATCTGGAATATGTTGAGAAAAAAATTATGAAACATTTTCTTTCATAAGATCCCTTATCTTCCTCTTAATTTTTTCCTTTGGCCTCCAGAATTGCTGAATGGCAAATTATACATTGGCTGTGCTGTCGCACACCACTACAATTCTTTTATCTCAGGTGTGTTAAGCTTTTCTTTCTTCAGATTCTTGAATTTGGTGCTTGTGGAAAGAGATTTTGGATTCTCTCCCAATATATTACAATGTAAGACAACATTGTACTTAATGGGGGTGAAGATTCGTTCTCCAAGCTTGTGGGTTGGTTTCTAAACATTTCATTACCAGGCTAGATAACATCTTCAGTGGAGTTTAGGGGATGTCAGCGTTGGTGTTCTTCTGTTTATAACGGTTTCAGGTGTGGGTGTGTCATGTGAGGGTCTTGTGATGGGTCAGGTGTGAGTGAGAAGTGGGGGAGCCTTGCGTAGGGTTGGTGGAGGGAATGTGCTGTCGGTGCCATCCTTGATTGGCTGTGTGGTTGATTTGGATTCTGAGGAGTTTGCAGGCTTGTTGTAAGTCAACTTGTCTGTTGATGGAATTGCTGGTGGAATGCAGGCTTCAATGAATTCACGAGTGTGGCGGGTGATAGTGTGGCCGATTATTTTTGTGTTGTTCAAAATAATCAAACTGTTATTTTTGGTTTTTTTTTTTAATTTATTTTTACTTTTTTGTTTTTCAGGGTAGAATGGCTTGCTTTTATTTTTATTTTTTTCTTGTAAAAATTTTTATTTTCAATTTTACAATACATAATAATGTTACAAATACTTCAGATAAAAAATAAAACAAATTGATACATGCCACATTAAGTCTTGCCCGCCCATTTCCCCCCAAACCGCATCCCACCTCAAACCAACTTACTTCTTTCCCTCTTTTTCTTCACTCACCCTCTCTCCTCCTTCACCTCAGCCTTCCTACATACTTCTCACCTTCTTCTCCTCCCTCTTGATGCAGTCCAGGGGAAATGCCCGAGCAGTTCCTCTCTCAAAATTAAAAAATTAATATTATATACAATAAAACTATTTCTACTTTATCTGAACTAGTTAAACTTCAACCCATCCACCCCCACGACCCTACCCCCCCCCGACCTCCCAGGGCAAAATACAGGATTATGCAAACATATTAAATGTAATCTATTTTAGTTTACTAATTATACAATGAACAAAATCACAAAAACCCTTCACTCTCTTCAAACTTTGACATCATAAGTTTATAAACAAAATCATTACTCATAGAATAAGTGAAACTTTGTAGTTCCATATTTCTTCTGAACATATTCTATCCATCTTCTCCATACATTAAAATATCTCTCTTGTGAATTGTCCTTTAAATAAGCAGAAATTTTATCCATTTCTGCTAAATTAGAAACCTTAAATACGCATTCTTCTAAAGAAGGCAGAGTATCCTTCTTCCAATATTGACCCACCAATAATCTTGCTGCTGTTATTAAATTCAACATTAAGATAGTTTCTTTAACATTAAAGTCCACGAAAATGCCCAAAAGAAACAGTTGGGGTGTAAACTTAATCTTCCTTTTAAAAACCTTTTGAATGTTCCACCAAATCATAATCCAGAAGGCTTTAATAACTTTACAGGTCCATCAAACATGAAAATAGGTTGCATCCAACCAACCACATCTCCAACATTTAGGTTGCCGGTTCAGGTACATACAAGACAACTTTTTAGGATCCAAATGCCATCTATAAAACATTTTGTAAAAATTTTCCCTCAAATTCTGGGCCTGCGTAAATTTAACATTTCTAGTCCAAATTTCCTCTCATAAGTCCAACGAGATCGGTTCTTGAATATCCTGGGCCCATTTAATCATACAATCTTTAACTAACTCTGTTTCTGAATCCAATTTTATTAACTCATTATAAATTCTTTTAATATGGGCACATTTCTGATCCTTGATCTGAATTACCAAATTTTCATCTACTAAAGTAATTCCCACTTTCTTATCCAAAGTCCATCTCTGCACAATTTGCAAGTATTGAAACCACGATTGTAAAATGTTTTCTTGCCTTAACACATCAGTAGACTTTAATTGCCAATCAGTACCCGACCAAATAAGTAACTCTTTATACGAAATGTTGTCAAAAATCACCCCCTTAGAAACCCCCTGGATTGCTTTTCCAGGGATCCCCCAAATAGGTATTTTATAATTTAACTTATAATAATATTTTTTCCAAACTCGAAGTAAAACATATCTTAAAATATGTGACTTAAAGACCAAATCTATTTTCTTATCAAAAATTAAATATGCATGCCAACCATATAATAAATCTCACCCTTCAAGAACAGGAATATCTCTATTTGTTAAATTGAGCCAGTCACTTACTATAGTTAAAGTGGCCGCATCATAATATAATTTCAAATTTGGTGCTTTAAGTCCACCTCTTTCTCGAGCATCTTGTAAAATCTTAAACTTTACCCTTGATTTCTTCCCGCCCCAAATAAATTTATTAATACCCTTCTGCCACTCATCCAAATTAGCATCCTTCTTTAAAATGGGTATCATCTGAAACAAAAAAAGAAACTTTGGTAGAACATTCATCTTCACTACTGAAATTCTCCCCAATAACAATAGTTGTAGCTTTTGCCAATCATTTAAATCTTTTTTTTATTGAAAATTTTTAGGTTTTACAAAACAATTCCCTTCCCCAAACCCCCCCAACCCTCCCATACCCTCCCCGACTTCCCCAATCCTCCCATACCCTCCCCCAACCTTCCCAGAGCCGAATACAGGCTTAGTTAAAAAAATTTCAAAAAATCTTAAAACACATATAAATCATGAACAAATCTAATACATTTAATCAAATACATTGATTAAACAAGTTAAAATAGTTAACAGTAATATATAAAAAGAAAATACAAAAAGAAAAGAAGAAAAAAACCAAGAAAAATGAAAAAAAAATTAAAAAAAGAAGAATCTATGAAGTGTCTTAAATTTTAAGTGTAAGTTATTGAAAAACTAAATAATATTTTTATATCCATTATATTGTGTAAAGTCTATCCATTTTTTCCATACCAGAAAATACCTCTCTTAAAAATAATAATAATAAAAAAAATTTTATGATTACAATCATTAAACACATTATAATATACTCTAAACATTTTCTAATGTCATACTTATATTATTATCCATCATTCTTTATAAACTCCCTCAAAAACACAAATGTAAACATTACTTAAAACATTAAAGTTCCCTTATACATATTTAAAGCAAAATGTTCCTTTAAATACTCCTTAGATATTTAAACATACAATATAAAATCTAATCTCTCCCTCTTTCTTTATCCTAAAACACAAAAATAAACATATAAACGTTCATTATACCATTAAAACAAAATACTCTTTTGAATACTCCTTAAATTGCTAAACTTAAACTTGTTATCTAAAATTTTCATTCGATCTCCATAATCTTCTCCCCTCTTTACCAATAACCAAATCCATCCACAATGAACTGTAAGCTATCAATGACCTAAAAACAATCTATACATTCTTTATCAATCTCTCTTATCCATAAACCTCGAAAGAAGTGCTTGGAAATCTGGCCTTAAAGGTTGCTCCAAAAAGTTTATAAATCTTGCTTCTCCTGCAGACTCAGAAACCATTACTTGTGAGGCTTCCTTAACCTCCTTCTTCTGTTGCTCCTTCTCTTTACGTTTATATGTTGCACGGGTTGTCCTCTGCTCCTTCATCTCAACTTGTTGAGGCCCCTCGAACTGAGATTTCCCATTTTTCATAAATATAGGCTCTTCAACTGCAATTCTACCTTCTTCTCTTCCAAAGCTTTAAACGTAATAGATGGCGATGAACATACCCCCAGGACCGAAGTGTAAAACTCTTTTGCTTTAAGAACAGTATTAAGTCTATAACGTGTCCCCAGGTAATTCACCACCATTCCAGTCGGAACATCCCATCTGAACAATATTCGCCTCTTTTTAAGTTCATCTGCTAAAAAAGCAAACTCCTTTCTTCTTCTTAAAATTTTAGATGGGATCTCCTTTAAAATTATAATATCTTGTGAAGCAATTTGAAACCTCTTATTGTAAAAAGCTTGTAGAATTTCGTTGCGCAGGGATCTCTTCCCAAAATAAATTACCACATCTCTTGGCAAATTTCTTTGCTTTGCCACCATAGAGTTAACTCTAAATGATTTTTCAATTTCACTAAGTATTTCCTCTTTTTCTCTATTCAAAATCACAGCAAAGTCATTTGCAACCATCTCTCTCAGATCTCATTGCAGAGACTCTCTCAAGCCTCTAATTCTTAAAGCATATTCCATTTGTTTATATTGAAGCATAAGAATCTCATCTTGAAAATTTTCCATCTCTTTTTCCATGCCTTCAAATTTTCCCTCCATCAGTTCCACTTTTTCCGCTAGCTCTTCTACATGAAAATTCAACTTTTCAAGAACAGAGGCAACTCCTTTTAAAGCCAAAACTATATCTTGCCTCAAAATCCTATTATTTTCCACTAAAATCTCTTTCATTTCTCCCCTAATTTGAGATATAGCATTTCCCATTATATCTTGCAAATCCTTCACCGTTATTAACTGTGCCAAAGAAGAGGGTGAAGCTATTGATTTAGGTTGTTGCGCTGATGATATCACCGAAGAAGAAACCACCTTACGAGCTGTAGGAATTACTGGACGCTTTGGAGCCATCTTAAAAAATCTTTACTCCTTAAAAATTACCCAAAAAAAGAAGGGGAGAAAAAGTAAAACAAAAGAAAAAGAGAGATTAACTCCAAAAAATCAAAAAATCCTTCAAAAGGAGATCATTATAATAAAAAGAAAAAAGTTAAGAAAAAGAAAGAAAAGGGAAAGAGAAAAAAATAATTAAATAGAAAAAATCCATTCCATTTTTTTAAAAGTACAAAAAACAAAACAAAAAAGAAATCCTTCAAAAAATAAAAAAATATTGAACAGAAGAAATAATCCTCCTAGAATCCAAACCCAACATCAAAAAGTCATTATAAATAATCAAATCCATTCCATTCCATTCCAATCATTTAAAAAAAAACACCAAAAAGCCTGCCAATCGCCATTTTACTTTCCCTTTCAACAAAAGAAAAAAACAAAAAGAGGGAATAAAAGTAAATCTTCAAACTTAAAATCCAAATAAAGTCAGAAAAAGCAAAATCCTCTACTCAGCTCTGTCCGCTTTTAAAAAAACCTCACCAGATCACTTTAATCGCGGAGATGGTTGCAGCGGCTTATTTTGTCCCTAGAGACAAAAACAGCTGGGAAGCGGAGACAGTCCAAACTCCATGGGAGCACTCTTTTCACCCCCCCAAAAGAAAACCTTGGGGTGCATAAGAGGCTCTACCACTATTCAGACGATCCTCTCCTCTCCCCTTTGCCCGGGAGGGAGGTTTTGAACCACAGAACAGCTGATGTCTGCTGTTCATAGCGGTTCTAACACTTTCCCAAGAGGACAGCTACAAAGTAGCCGCCATCGCGCACACAGATCCACTGGAAGTCAATCATTTAAATCTTTTTGAACTATAATCCATAAGTGCTCATAATTATTCTTATACAATTTTCCATTAGATGTTGTAATATAAACTCCTATATACTTAACCTTATTAACTATTTCATAATCGGTTGTTTCAGCTATAAAATCTTTTCCCTTCCTAGACATATTTTTCAATAATATTTTAGTTTTATTCTTATTTACCTTAAAACCAGAGACCTGTCCATACTGTACTAAAATTTCAACCAAATCTTTGACCGAATCTGTTGGATGGGATAATGTCACAACCAAATCATCAGCAAAAGCCTATAATCAGCCTATAATCAATTTTACTTATTTTTATTCCTTTTAATCTAGATGAATCTCGAATTTTAATAAGTAAAATCTCCATTGTTAATACAAATAACAAGGGGGATAAAGGACAACCCTGTCTTGTAGCTTTTCCTATTTTAAATACGTCTGTTAATCCCCCATTAATTATAATTTGTGCCAATTGTTGTTGATAAATGGCCTTGAGAGCAGACAAGAATTTATCTCCAAAATTCATTTCCTCTACAACTTTCAATAGAAAATTCCAATCTAATTGATCAAAAGCTTTCTCCGCATCTATAAATATTAAAGCAGCAGGGATTTGGTTGTTCTTATCCAAATACTCTATTAAATTAACAATTTATCTTACATTGTTTTTCCTATATCTCCCCATTATAAATCCAGATTGGTCAGTATGAATCAATTGTTTCAAAACCTGCATTAATCTATTTGCCAATATCTTTGCAAAAATCTTATAATCTGTATTTAAAAGAGATATAGGCCTATAATTTCTAGGTTGGGACAGATCCTGGTCATCCTTTGGAATTAATGATATGAAGGCCGTTCTCCAGGATGGAGGTAATTCTGCTCACGATAAAATATCATTAAAAAGTACCTTTAATGGTTCTATCATTTCGTCAGATAACATCCTCTAATTTGTTGTTGTTGTTAATTGCAAAGTCGTGTCCGACCCATCGCGACCCCATGGACAACGTTTCTCCAGGTCTTCCTGTCCTCTACCATCTTCTGGAGTCCATTTAAATTCACACCTACTGCTTCAGTGACTCCATCCAGCCATCTCATTCTCTGTCGTCCCCTTCTTCTATTGCCCTCAATCTTTCCCAGCATTAGGCCCTTCTCCAGTGAGTCCTTCCTTCTCATTAGGTGGCCAAAGTATTTGAGTTTCAACTTCAGGATCTGGCCTTCTAAAGAGCAGTCGGGGTTGATCTCTTCTAGGACTGACCGGTTTGAACGCCTTGCAGTCCAAGGGACTCGCAGGAGTCTTCTCCAGCACCATAGTTCAAAGGCCTCAATCTTTGGCGCTCAGCCTTTCTTATGGTCCAACTTTCACAGCCATACATTGCAACTGGGAAAACCATGGCCTGGACTATACGCACTTTTGTTGGCAGGGTGATGTCTCTGCTTTTTAGTATGCTGTCTAGATTTGCCATAGCTTTCCTCCCCAGGAGCAAGCGTCTTTTAATTTCTTGGCTGCAGTCCCCATCTGAGGTGATCTTTGAGCCCAGAAAAATAAAATCTGTCACTACCTCCATTTCTTCCCCATCTATTTGCCAGGAATTGAGAGGGCCGGATGCCATGATTTTGGTTTTCTTAATGTTGAGTTTCAAGCCAACTTTTGCACTCTCCTTCTTCACCCGCATCAAGAGGCTCTTTAGTTCCTCTTCACTTTCTGCAAGTTAGAGTGGTATGATCTGCATATCTTAGGTTGTTGATATTTCTCCCGGCAATTTTAATTCCAACTTTTGATTCATCTAGCCCTGCCTTTCTCATGATGTGCTCTGCATATAAGTTAAATAGGCAGGGCGACAGTATACATCCTTGCCGGACTCCTTTTCCAATTTTGAACCCATCAGTGGTTCCGTGTTCGGTTCTCACTGTTGCTTCTTGACCCGCATATAGGTTTCTCAAGAGACAAATGAGATGGTCTGGTACTCCCATCTCTTTAAGAACTTGCCACAATTTGTTGTGATCCACACAATCAAAGGCTTTTGCATAGTCAATGAAGCAGAAGTAGATGTTTTTCTGGAACTCCCTAGCTTTCTCCATGATCCAGCGTATGTTGGCAATTTGATCTCTAGTTCCTCTGCCTCTTCGAAATCCTGCCTGTACTTCTGGTAGTTCTCGATCTACATACTGCTGGAGTCTAGCTTCTAGGATTTTAAGCATAACTTTACTAGCATGTGAAATGAGTGCAATGGTGCGATAGTTTGAACATTCTTTGGCATTGCCTTTCTTTGGAATTGGAATGTAAACTGACCTTTTCCAATCCTGTGGCCACTGTTGAGTTTTCAAAATTTGCTGGCAAATTGAGTGTAGCACTTTTACTGCATCGTCTTTTAAGATTTTGAATAGCTCAGCTGGAATAATGTCACCTCCACTAGCTTTGTTGTTGCTCAGATTTTCTAAGGCCCATTTCACTTCACATTCTAGGATGTCTGGTTTGAGGTCAATGACCATCTCAGTGTGGTTATCTGGGATGTTAAGCTCATTCTTGTATAGTTCTTCTGTGTAGTTTTGCCATCTCTTCTTAATATCTTCTGCCTCTGTTAGGTCTCTGCCATTTTGGTCCTTTATCATGCCCATCTTTGCATGAAACATTCCCTTCATATCTCCAATTTTCTTGAAGAGATCTCTGGTTCTCCCTATTCTGTTGTTTTCTTCTATTTCTTTGCACTGTTCATTTAAGAAGGCATTCTTATCTCTCCTAGCTACTCTCTGGAATTCTGCATTCAATTGGGTGTATCTTTCTCTTTCTCCTTTGCCTTTCACTTCCCTTCTTTCCTCAGCTATTTGCAAAGCTTCCTCAGACAGCCATTTTGCTTTCTTGCATTTCTTTTTCTTTGGGATGGTTTTAGTTGCTACCTCTTGTACAATGTTGCGAACTTCCATCCATAGTTCTTCAGGCACTATGTCTATCAGATCCAGTTCCTTAAATCTATTTGTCACCTCTACTGTATATTCATCAGGAATATGATTTAGTTCATACCTGAGTGGCCTAGTGCTTTTCCCTACTTTTTCAATTTAAGCCTAAATTTTGCAATGAGAAGCTCATGATCTGAGTCACAGTCAGCTCCTGGTCTTGTTTTTACTGACTGTATACAGCTTCTCCATCTTTGGCTGCAGAGCACATAGTCAATCTGATTTCTATGTTGACCGTCTGGTGATGTCCATGTGTAGAGCCGTCTCTTGAGTTGTTGGAAAAGAGTGTTTGTTATGACCATCGTATTCTCTTGACAAAATTCTATTAGCCTGTGCCCGGCTTCATTTTGTACTCCAAGGCCAAACTTGCCTGTTATTCTGGTTATCTTTTGGCTTCCTACCTTAGCATCCCAATCCCCCATGATGATAAGGACATCATTTTTTGGTGTTAATTCTATAAGGTGCTGTAGGGCTTCATAGAACCGGTCAATTTCATCCTCTTCAGCACCAGTGGTTGGGGCATAGATTTGGACTACTGTGATATTGAATGGTTTCAGCCGAGAAAAGCAACCATCGGTGACTGTGGCATAAGGATTGTTTTGCCGGCCAGCGCTGGGGCTGACGCTGCCATTGCTGCGCCGGAGCTGAGGATAGGCGGGGACTAGAGCCGGGCTAGCGGCGGCGTTCGGGCCTATCAACGAGTTTGGAAAGGAGGCCGGGCTCGGGCGGAGCAGGCAGCGGAGCTGCCGGGTAGCTTCCCGGGCGGAGGAAAATTTTTCAACCTTCGCTAGGGAGAGGGGCAGGGCGTACCTCGTCCGGGGCTTTTCCAGCTGCCGCTGCCCTGCCTTACCCTGCCCAGCCCAGCGTTCTTACCCTCATGGCTTCCTTTCCATTGAAGCTTGGTCTGGTTAGCCATTTTTCTAACTGGGTTTGTGTAGGGTTTTTGTCTTCTGCCTCGGCCGCTTTGCTGTGCCTGGAGGCCGCCACCGCCTCGTTTCCACTGCCCGGCATATCCCGCGTCCCGCATGGCAGTGACCCACAGCCTGACTTTCTGCCGCAACAGCCCGCCTGGGCAATCTGGCCCGGCGCTCAGCCAACCCTCGCTGCCCCGTGTGTGGCTTCCTTTTCCTTCTCTGCTATCACCGCCGCCGCCGCCTCGTCGTTTTCCTCAGGCTCCGCGGCGGGGCCTTCTCCAGTGACCTGGGTTCCCCGCGTGACTTCGCCCGTTGCCTTGGCAGCAATTGCCGCTGTTGTGGCGACGACTTGTAACAACTTGGAGAAGTTGACCCATCTCTTTGAGGAGCATAAGGCCAAGTATGGTCTCCCCAAGACAAGTACCTAATGACTATCTAGCCAGCCACATTGGACCAGCCTGGGACACAGAGGGGCAATACTATTTTTTAGAGAATATTTGTTGTGGGTGTGAGTATGCATGTAGATGAATGGTGGCCCTGTTATATATAAATTTATTATTGTACTTAGGGCGTATGAATGTGAAAATTTTTATTTTTTATGTATATAAATTGAGTGTGAATGTGTATTGATTGTTTGAGGTATGAGTATGGTGGAGTCGGGTGTGGAGCCTGGTACCCCCTCTGCTGAGTGCAATAGCAAAAGTAGAGGGGGGGCAGGACTTACCCTTGGGCTCGGTTTGTATGGAAAGCGAGTCCAGTCAGGAAGGGAGAAGGCTGGTGAGGGTGGGGGTATTCCGGGGAGGGGAGAAGGTCGGAGCATCCCGGTCATGACTGGGATGGGCAGATATGGCGGGAGCCGAGGGGCAGGCCATCTTTGGGGAATGAGGACTCGCTATGTTAGAGCGATTCCTTGTTCCGGCCCCTCAAAAGGCTCATCCTGTAGTACTGGTGACAGGGGAGCACAGGGCCCTGATTGTAGGCTGCTGTTGCTTAATGCCAGGTCCGTTGTCAGCAAAGCCCCCCTTGTCCGTGATTTAATATTGGACAGCGGGGCGGACCTGGCATGTATAACCGAAACCTGGCTGGGCCCTGAGGGGGGGTGTTTCCCTCTCGGAGATGTGCCCGGACGGGTTTGTGGTGCTTCATCAGCCTCGACATCAGGGCAGGGGTGGGGGAGTGGCAGTCATCGCTCGGAAGTCCTTGAGCCCTCGTGGGATTCCTGCCCCGGAGGTTGTTGGGTGTGAGTCCCTCCTATTGAAGTTGGGTTCGCGGGTTCAGTTGGGCTTGCTGCTAATTGAAGTTGGGTTCGCGGGTTCAGTTGGGCTTGCTGCTGACGTACCTACCTCCCAGCTGCGTTGCAACAGCCCTGCCTGCATTGCTGGAGTCAGTAGCCAGGTTGGCGGTGGAGTTCCCCAGACTTATAGTACTGGGGGACTTTAACCTGCCATCACTCGGCGATCGCTCAGAGGCGGTGCAGGAGTTCATGGCTTCCATGGCAACCATGGACCTGACCCAGGTAATTCAGGATCCGACCCATAGGGGTGGTCACACACTCAACCTTGTGTTCTCTCGGGGCAATGGAGACATGATCTGGAATTAAGGGGAATAGAGATCTCGCCCTTGTCATGGACAGATCATTTCCTATTGAGGCTGGACTTCAGAGCATCACTCCCCCATCACAGGGAGAGGGAACCGACTAGGTGGTTCCGCCCCAGGCGCCTAATGGACCCAGATCGGTTCCAGGAGGAGCTTGGGGAAATACCTGACTCCCTTGTCCACAACTCGTCCGGGTCCCTGGTTGCGGCCTGGACTGAGGCGGCATCCGGGGCCCTGGATCGAATTGCGCCTTTGCGACCTCTCTGTGGTGGTGGTCCCCGGAGGGCGCCTTGGTTTACTGAGGAGCTCCGGGAGATGAAGCGCCACAAGAGACGTCTCGAGCGACGTTGGAGGGCCAGTAACTCTGAATCTGACCGATCACTATTAAGAGCCTATCTTAGGACTTATTTAGTGGCGATAAGAGCGGCAAAGCGTGTTCACTTTTCCGCACTTATTGCGTCCACAGAATCTCGCCCAGCCGCCTTGTTTAGGGTGACCCGCTCCCTTCTTAAAGTGGAGGAGGCGGAGGAACCCTTGCAGGGGAGAGCTGAGGAGTTTGTTCAGTTTCTGTCGGACAAAATCGCTCAGATTCAGAGAGAACTGGACTCCGACTGGGCAGTGCCAGCCGAGTTGCCAGGGGCTGGTCTTAGTCATGTTATCTGGAGCGAGTTTGAGCCTGTGACCCCTGATGAAGTGGACAAGGCCGTGAGGGCAATGAATGCCGCCACCTGTTTATTGGACCCGTGCCCCTCCTGGCTGGTTTCTGCCAGTAGGGAGGTGACACGAGGCTGGCTCGAGGCGATAATCAACGCCTCCTTGATGGAGGGGTATTTCCCTCAACCTTTAAAGGAAGCGGTGGTGAGGCCCCTCCTCAAGAAGCCTTCCCTGGACCCAGCTGTTTTGAAGAACTTTCGTCCCGTCTCCAACCGCCCCTTTGTGGGGAAGGTTGTAGAGAAGGTGGTGGCGTCTCAACTCTTGCGATCCTTGGATGAAACCAATTATCTGGACCCTTTTCAATCTGGTTTCAGGCCCGGCTACAGCACTGAGACTGCTTTGGTCGCACTGACCGATGACCTCTGGGGAGCCCAGGATAGAGGTCATTCCTCTATCCTGGTGCTTCTTGACCTCTCAGCGGCTTTCGATACCATCGACCATGGTATCCTTCTGCGTCGTCTCGGAGAGGTGGGGGTGGGCGGCACCGTACTGCGGTGGTTCTCCTCCTACCTCTCTGACAGGTCGCAGTCGGTGTTGGTGGGTGGACAGAGATCGACCCCTAGGCGCCTCGATTATGGGGTGCCTCAGGGCTCGGTCCTGTCTCCCCTCCTTTTTAACATCTACATGAAACCGCTGGGTGAGATCATTCGGCAACACGGGGTGAGGTATCATCAGTACGCTGATGATACCCAATTGTATATCTCCACCCCGTGTCCTTTCAGTGAAGCAGTCGACGTGATGTGCCGGTGCCTGGAAGATGTGAGGGTCTGAATGGGGGTGAACAGGCTTAGACTCAACACTGACAAGACCGAGTGGCTCTGGGTCTTGCCTCCCAAAGGCCAACTGGATGGTCCATCTTTAGTCCTGGGGGGGGGGGCAAATTTACCTCCCTCAGTGCAGGCACGCAACTTGGGTGTCCTCCTGGACTCACAGCTAAATTTGGAACAACATCTATCGGCTGTGGCCAGGGGGACCTTTGCACAGGTTCGCCTAGTGCACCAGTTGCAGCCTTATTTGGACCGGGAGGCTTTACTCACAGTCACTCATGCCCTTGTCACCTCAAGACTGGATTACTGTAATGCGCTCTACATGGGGCTACCCTTGAAGGGCGTTCGGGGGCTGCAGTTGGTTCAGAATGCAGCCGTGAGAGCGATTGTGGGCGCGCCAAGGTACGCCCACGTGTCACCTATCCTCCGCGAGCTGCACTGGCTTCCTGTGGGTCTCCGGACGCAATTCAAGGTGTTGGTTATCACCTTCAAAGCCCTTCATGGCATAGGGCCAGGTCACTTACAGGACCGCATTCTGCCGCACAGCTCCCAGAGACCGGTGAGGTCCCATAGATTGGGCCTCCTTCGGGTCCCGTCGGCCAGACAGTGTCGGCTGGCGGGCCCTCGGGGAAGGGCCTTTTCTGTGGTGGCTCCGACCTGGTGGAATCAACTTCCCCCCGAGGTTTGAACTACTCCCACCCTGTCGGCCTTTAAGAAATCCGTTAAAACTCTCCTGTTCCGGCAGGCCTGGGGCTGATGTCCTCGGCGGGCCGGGATATGATCGGACTCGCGGTATGACTGGATTATTTTATTTTATTGTTTTATGACTGTTTTTAACTTTGTACGCCGCCCTGAGTCCTTTGGGATTGGGCGGCATATAAATATTTGTAAATAAATAAATATATATATTTGCCTTGGATTCGAATTGAGATCATTCTGTCATTTTGGGGATTGTATCCCAGTATTGCTTTTCCTATTCTTTTATTGACTATGAAGGCTACTCCATTTCTTCTGAGGGATTCTTGCCCACAGTAGTATACCTGATGGTCATCTGAGTTAAATTCATCCATTCCTGTCCATTTTAGTTCACTGATTCCTAAGATGTCGATGTTCAGTCTTGTCATCTCTTTTTTGACTACGTCTAGCTTGCCTTGATTCATGGATCTTACATTCCAGGTTCCTATGGAGAAAAAATCTTTACAGCATCGGACTTTCCTTTCACCATCAGATATATCCACAGCTGAGCGTCCTTTCGGCTTTGGCCCAGTCGCTTCATTCTTTCTGGCGCTACTAGTACTAGCCCTCTGCTCTTCCCCAGTAGCATATTGGACACCTTCTGACCTGAGGGGATCATCTTCCAGCGTCATATCTTTTTTCCTTTTAGTACTGTCCATGGGGTTTTCATGGCAAAGATACTGGAGTGGTTTGCCATTTCCTTCTCCAGTGGATCACATTTTGTCAGAACTCTCTGCTATAACCTGTCCGTCTTGGGTGGCCTAGCACGGCATAGCTTATAGCTTCAAGAGAGTTACGCAAGCCCCTTTGCCATGACAAGGCAGTAATCCATAAAGGGGAACATCCTCTAATAAATCTCTGTTAACCCATCAGTACCTGGAGTCTTACCAACCTTCAATTGTTTAATTGCAAAAATAATCTCTTCAAAAGTAATTAAACCATTAATCCCATCACATTGATCACTCATAAGTCAAGGAAAATGTGCTCCCTGTAAATATTTTTCTATATCTGAAGTTTGTATACTTTCACTAGCATATAATTTAGAATAAAAATCTAAAAAAGACTTTTTAATCAAATTTTGTTGGTAGGCTTCTTTACCTTTATAAATTATTTTATCTATAAACCTATAATTGTTTGGTGATGATGTGAATAGATGTTAAGGATTTGGGATCATGATATTTGATTGCCAGCCAGTGTTCACGGATCCTATTTTGTAATTGATATGATGTTTATCCCATGTAGAATTGGTTGCAATGCTTATGGTTGATTCTGTAGATTACATTGCTTCTTTCATTCTTCTGTATCTTGGTTCTGGATAATTCCTGGCAGAGTATTGTTGTGGGTTTTTGGGCTATTGCTATTCCTAGGGGTTAGAGAATTCTGGCTGACATTTTGACATCCCTTTTGTATAGGGTAGAATTAGTTTTTGCGTGATGGTTGGCTATGTGCTATGTTGTGGTTTGGGTGCTGTGTGTTGGAATACGATTTTTTTTGGGGGGGGGGAATAGCTGTTATGCAGAAAGACAGCAAGCAGCTATTTCTCTTCCACTTTTCTTAGTGTTGTGGTGCTACAGTGTGTCCTGGCCCTTCTGAAGAGGGTCTGGACACAGCTTCTTTTGGGTGCAGTGGGTGGTTGCTTGGGAAGCTAAGGATCTGGGCCATGTGTGTAGGTTTGCAGTAGACATGGGTTTCCAGTTCTCCGTTGTCTAGTCTCCTTATGTCAATGTTGAGGAATGGGAGTCTGTTGTCTGTTTCCTCTTCGTGTGTGAATTTGATCCCAGGGAATATGTTATTAAGTAGATGGCGTGTTTCCTCAATTTGGGAGCATTTGATGATGAAGTTTTCATCAACATAGCTTGTCCAAAATTTTAGTTGAATGGTGGGTATAGCTATAGATGCAAGTTGTTGCATGACTGCTTCTGCTATTAGACCTGATATGGTGATCCCATCATGGTACCTTGTACTTGGTTATTTATTAATTGCACTTAATATTACAGATATCAGTGTATATCCTGTTAAATCACCCAAAGAGCACCAGAATCAATATTTAAGCGTTCCCTCAGAATCAGTGTTCATATTTTCTTCAGATAACAAGATCACTCATATCTTAGCATGTTGTTATGGTTCCGGGTAATGAAACACTTCAAAGAACTTCCAGGCATTTATTTTCCTAAAAGTCATTTATTGTTACAAAATGTCAGCACAGGCATAACAGAGTCTTTATGCTAAGATCTGAGTTCTCTTCCTCTGAGCAGTTAAATTATCAGCATGTTCCCTCCCTAAATTAGCTATCCTATATCCCATTATGCAATTAGCCCAGAGGACAGAGATTCACTTCCATTACTTTTCTCTGGCTTCTGAATTAACTCTAAAAATACCAGACAAAGCAAGAATATTCAACATTAGCAGCGTTGACAAAGTACATGGAACAGTCAATTGCAAATATTGACATTTGCTTTCCAATTTCCTAAAGCCAATTAATATTTCCAGGACTGAGTTGTACAAACTGATGTTGTATCTTCTACACTGCTCCATCTTCTCTCTTGTGGAATCACAATGCAGGATCCAAAATAAATAATCTGGTCCATGTGTGTAGGCTTGCAGTAGACATGGGTTTCCAGTTCTCTGTTGTCTAGTCTCCTTATGTCAATGTTGAGGAATGGGAATCTTTTGTCTGTTTCCTCTTCGTGTATGAATTTGATCCCAGGGAATATATTATTGAGTATTTCCTCAATTTGGGAGTATTTGATGATAAAGGTTTCAGAATTTTGGTTGAATGGTGGGTATAGCTATGGATTAAATTTGTTGCATGACTGCTTCTGCTATTAGGCCTGATATTGGTGATCCCATCATGGTACCTTGTACTTGGTTATTTATTAATTGTACTTAATATTACAATTATCAGTGTATATCCTTGTAAAATCACCCAAAGAGTGCCAGAATCAATATTTAAGCTTTCCCTCAGAATCAGTGTTCATATTTTCTTCAGATAACAAGTAAATGGAACAGTCAATTGCAAATATTGACATTTGCTTCCCAATTTCCTAAAGCCAATTAATATTTCCAGGACTGAGTTGTACAAACTGATGCTGTGTCTTCTACATTGCTCCATCTTCTCTCTTGTGGAATCACAATGCAGGATCCAAAATAAATAATCAAGGCTCAGTGCAGTGCTTGTTATTCAGTGTGCGCAGGGGAAATTCTCCAAAGAATGTTGAGATAAAACCCTGTGGACAAAAGAATGCATCTATAGTTATACAGGACATCTCAGTGAAGAGGGGGAAACTAATGTATAAGCAATAGATGATGTAACCAAACATATTTGTGGGTAAAGGATTTCCCTTCTCCTGCCCTTCTACCATCTAGTTATTTTCAAGGAGAGAAATAAAACAATAGAACAAAAGGAGAGGGGCCATCTGGGAATGCCATATGTTGAAAAGAAAGCATCTCCCACAAGGATTTACACTGATAATTGTAATATTAAGTACAATTAATAAATAAGCAAATCTATGCATATACAAATTATGCAAATTGTCCTGAGAAAAAAACAGGCTGCAGTTCAATAAGCCAAATTCCTTATATCTCTGTACGTCAACATGTTCAGACGATTCCTTTTCTGTAAAAACATCTTTCCTCATACACTGTAGCTTCACCATTTCCTGAAGGACCCCCAGATCTACAACAACACCATGGAAGGAATGTACTTGGATAGGAATGGAGATTTGATGGCTGACTTTGACATTTTGAGCTGGGTGTGGTTTCCTAATAAGTCCACCACCAGAGTGAAATTTGGGAGTCTAGTCAGAGAAGGAGCCACTGGAATCAAATTCAGCATCAACAAGGAAACCATCATGAAGCCTCAATGGCTCAATCAGGTGGGGGGGAAGGTGTCCCATCTCTTTAGTTTTGTCCATCCTCTCAATCTGTGTCTCCTTCCTTCCCAAACTATATATCAGACTGACAAGGAAGAATTTCCTGACATTTAGAAGAATTAATCAGTGGGATGATTTTCCTCCAGAAGTTATGGGTGCTCCATCACTGCAGGGTTTTAGGAAAAGATTGAACAACCATTTGTCTGAAATAATATAGGGTCTCCTGTCCAAGCAGGGGGTTGGACTAGAACACCTCCAAGGTCCCTTCCAAGTCTGTTATTCTGTTAAATTCATCCTTCAGACTTATACTGTTTCCATTTAGAATTAGCAAAAGAAAATGTGTTGTGTGAAGTATGGAAATCTAAGGCACACAGAGGGAAATTATGTTTGGGTGGAGGAAAACAGAAGCAGGATTTAAGCTGGGGGGGAGAGAAATAAAATCTCTGTATTTTTTTCATTTGGACATATAGAAATGCAAGAATTGAATTTATCTATACATTTGGTACAAGAAATGTGCAAAATCCGTCATCCTGAAGAATTCCAGAATTCCCATTTCTCCTCTAAATCATGCTGATGTGTTTTTCCAAAAGTTGCTCTGACAGTCTTCCAGAGTCAGTCCGCCAAAATGGAAGCATGTCTGACTATCATGAACTGCTTTGACTGTAAAAAACTAACTTTCTAGAAAATTATTGGACCTTCCCTGGAGTAGTCACTACAACATGGCCTGGAGGAGAAACACAACGTTCCATTTCTAATCCTTTTTTCACATACCTGTTTTGCTGATCCCGTTCCAATTCTATAATTCATTTCATTGCTGATCAGTTTTGCCGATGCTTCTGAATGCCAATTCTATTCACTTTCAGCCCTTGCCTTACTCCCAGTGTGTGGAGCCTTGTCAGCCTGGATATTTCAAGGTGGTCCAGGAAGGAAAACCAGTCTGCTGCTACAACTGCATCCCCTGTGCAGAAGGGAGCTTTTCCACCAAAGAAGGTGGGTGAGTGAGAATCAAAACAGCCCTTCAGATAGGAGGAAAGTTTCCTGCAGATCTTTTCTGAGAAGAGATTTCTAATTTGGGTATTGTGGAGAGGGAGTATTAATTTAATTCTCAGAATTAATTTCACCAAGGAGATCACAATAATATGACCTGCAAGAATGTATTGGAATGAGATGATGAGATGTAGAAGAAGCCAAGCAGCTATGAGATGCATCTGCAACTTTGTGGAAGATCAGTTGAAGTGACATGAAGCAGCTTGTTGTTACCCCATGACAAACAGAATGATGTTGCTTCTAGAGTATGAAGCTCTCCATTGAGATGAATGAAAGCCAACTCTCACACGACCTCGTCGGTAATCTTCTCATCTCCATTCTAGCATGGACTCAGGATAGACACATTTCTGCCTACCCATCTTCTCCCAAGATATCCAAGGAGTAGGCAATCATGGTCTGTGTTTCCTGTGGAATACAGGGGGAACACATTGGGGGAATACATTCCTATTGGAGAGGACTCTCTTCTTATTATGTCTATTAGAGAGAAAGGTCAAACCAGACAAGTTTATCTACCCCATTTTAATCATTAACAATTGGGATTTGGTGGGAGAAAATGAATCTATAAATAGTTGAACAATATTGGTATTGTATTTCAATTTTATTCTTCAATTAATGAGTAATGGGACAAATCAAACTCCATTTTTGAAAAACAGAATATTCCAACCCTGTCAGTTTGGCCAATCCCAGTCCATTAGGGACCTTCCTACAAGATGTAGATGGTTGTCCCTTCTCCCCTTTTGCTTCCTAGAGTTGTCTGCCCCTAATCTAGCCACATTTTCACACTTGATCCACTTGGGACACATACTAATGCAAAGAAGCACAGCTATATACATACTCCTAAATTTTTATTTCTGCCTTCCATCCCCCTGCTGATGAATACACACAAATTCAGATGTGGGTTTCCTGATTTCAAATTTTAACTCCCATCCTATAAATTCATGGTAAATATACATTTGTCCTCCGCAGATGCAGACCAGTGCACCAGATGTCCAGACGATCAGTATCAGAACAAGCATCGAGATCAATGTATCCCCAAACTTGTCACCTTTTTGTCCCATGAAGAGCATTTGGGAATTATTCTTACTTTCTTTGCCCTATTCCTAATCTTAACCACAGTTTTAGTCTTGGGAATCTTCATTAAATTCCAAGAAACTCCCATTGTCAAAGCCAACAACCGGGACCTCTCCTATATCCTCCTGATCTCCCTTCTGCTTTCCTTCTTGACTTCCTTTCTCTTCATTGGTCAGCCAAGGAGAACCACCTGTCTTCTCCGACAAACAATTTTCAGCATCATCTTCTCAATTGCTGTGTCTTCTGTCTTGGCCAAAACAATTATGGTGGTGCTGGCCTTCCTGGCCATAAAGCCAGGAAACAGAGTGAGAAGGTGGCTGGGCAAGAATCTGGCCAACTCCCTCATCCTTTCTTGTTCCACTGTCCAGGTTGTCATTTGTTTCACCTGGTTAGGAGTCTTTCCTTCATTCCCTGATTCTGACATGTATTCGCAGCCTAGAGAGATTGTTCTGCAGTGCAATGAAGGCTCTGTCACTATGTTTTATGTTGCCCTTGGTTACATGGTCTTTCAGGCTGCCATTTGCTTCATGGTGGCTTTCCTGGCCAGGAATCTGCCTGGGTCCTTCAATGAAGCCAAGCTGATCACCTTCAGTATGCTGGTCTTTTGCAGTGTCTGGATCTCCTTTGTGCCTACCTATCTGAGCACCAAAGGGAAATTCATGGTTGCTGTGCAAGTCTTCTCCATTTTGGCCTCCAGTGCTGGGCTTCTGGGCTGCATCTTCATCCCTAAGTGTTACATCATTTTGCTAAGGCCAGACCTGAATACAAAGGAGCAACTGATGTTCAAAGCTGAAGTAAAAAAATGATTTTGATGGATGTTCTGGGGATATAATTCTCACCCAATATAATTCCCACCAATTGGGTACTTTTCAGGAGAAAACATTATCAGGCTGCTTTTTGAAGTGATCTCCTGGTTATGCCTAATTTCCATGTTTTCATGTTTCTGTGTCTGGCAGTATTATTTAGCATTTTACGCTTCATTATTAGCCTTTAAGTGAGGATGTTATTAGCATTTTAGTTTGCCACTGTTGGTCTCCTTTCAGACTTTAGAAAGAATGCTTTTCTTCTGTTTTTTTCTATGGGAAAAAATCTAGCCTTTTCAGCAACTGAACCTTAGACAGTATATTCTGAAAATAATTAAATAGACTTGCAAGTTTTAAGTAAGAAACAAATCAAGCCTGGAAAGGGCATGATGTAACCCATAAATTTACCATTTGTGGAATGTAATCTCTCATCAATGTTTTCTATTGTTCAGTTGTCTCGGGTAATAAATGTCATTCATTCTTTCTTTAGTTGCTTTCTGATTTATCAATATACCAAATTTTGGTATCATTTGTTTCTGTGCCCTATCGAAAGACTTGGACCACCCACCGTTCCCAAAAATGTTTTTCACTGTGATTTATATTGTTGGGTAGGGGGGAAAAGGCTAATTTTGCAAAAGAAAAAAATGTTTTTAATCTCTCAAATTCGGAGAAATTTTCATCAGCTCCACGCCAAATTTAGAGTGTCTGAATTTCAGGCAACAACTGGAGAAAATAAAACTGCAACATAAATGGTGCACACCTTTTTTTTTCAATCCAAGGGACATTTGTTCATTAATAAAATATTTTATAATTATTAAGATCTTCCAAACTGTTAGAAGAAAGTATGTTCTCTTTTTTCTGTAATCTATCCTGTCTAACAATCAAAAGTACTTTTTATCAGATCAGAAGTACTTTTTTTTTATTTGAGGGGTCCTTGGTGTTCTTTGAGCTTGCTTGTTGTCTTGCAGACATTTCATTACCAAACTAGGTAACATCATGAGTGCTAGTAACTATCATCAGTGACTATCAATGATGATGTTATCTTGTTTGGGTAATGAAACATCTGCAAAAAAACAAGCAAACTCAGAGTGCTCAGGACTCGTCATTTCAATCCTGAGCTAGAAATATTTATTAGCATTTTTTTCATTTTTATGCAAGAAAGGCATAAGAGGGTTCCAGTCATGAATAAATGTAGATAATTTCCTTTCTGTAATCAAAGAAATTAATTTATCCGTTTCAGCTATTCTAACAAATTCACCAGCCATTTCTCCATAGTGGGTTGTGTGTCTGAGGATCCCATTAGGGGAGAGCTGAAACTGTCTAATGGACCCCACAGATCATTGGTAAGAAGGGGTCAGGATTGGTGGGAGATGGTGGTGTGGTGTTCCTGCTTTCAAAGAGAAAAGTCAGAGGAGAGACATGTAAACACAGCAATAGATTGATGAAGAAACCCTGATTGCCAGATATGAAATGACATTTGATTGAAAGGGGGAAAGAAAGGATAAGCAGTGAAGATGCCTACACATTTTCTGATTCCCAAATGGTTAAAGCACCATGCTAGGAAGTGGGAAACCATGAGTTCAAGCCCCCCTTTAGGCATGAAAACTGGCTGGGTGACTTTGGCCATCTTTCTCATCTCAACCCACCTCTCAACCAAAGGATCAAATGTGACTTGTGGACCATAAAAATGCCCAGGTCTACATTAGTGGATCAAGGAAAGGCCATGCTGAGCCTATCAAAACACTCTTTCATGGACAATGTCAAGGTATATTATATTTCCAAAAATCTGTCCCCTTTTTTCTGGAGTCACCCACACACCCTGCATCCACAGTGAAGATGTTTCCTTCTGCAAAAGAAAGATACCCATAGCAGCATATGGGATTCCCCTCCTGCACCGTCTTCCCAAATCCTGGACAACAACTTTCCACACACTGGGAAGGAGGTAGGCTCTGAGCAGATGGAGGAAAATTCATTGTCAGAAAATTCTATTTATTTATTTTATATCCAGTCTTTATTATTTGTAATAATAATAATAATAATAATAATAATCCCCCAGTGAGGCACTACCTTGACGTGGTTGTGGGGCTTGTGTACTCTGAGGAAGATGAGAGCTATGCCAGAGGTTCAACCATACTGGACAGGTCTCATCAGAGGAGTCAGACAAAGAGTGTCTCTCCCATAAAAAATATGGTGAGACGTAAATTTCAGAATGCCATACCGGCTCGGACGTCGCCCGGGTTACCAAGGTCCGCACTAGATATTGGAGTTCCTGGATATCTGGTGAAAAATGGGTTACAGGACTCAGGACTGTTGGCTGAGCAACCAGGGCCAGCAGCTGCAGAACTACTGGAAGAAAAGGTGTTTACCCGTCGCAGATACACAGTGATGGAAAACAAAGAAATAATGATCTGTTACAAATTCGCTATTAGTCAATTGCAAAAGGCGGCCTTATTAGGAACTGCTTCCATCCTGCGACGATACCTGTAATACCATCAAACATCCACATCTGCCATCAAACATCCACATCTGCCTATCCCAGGTCCTGGGTAAGGACTCGATAGGTAGACAAAATGCCAAATCCAGTCTGAACATCTGGCTGACTGTGCGATGATCCATAATAATAATAATAATAATTAATAATAATAATAATACAAATAATAATAAATAATAATAATAATAATTAATATAATAATAGAATAGAAAGACTGTGGCAAAAGCAAGCAAGGGTAGTACCAATAGTAATAGGCTCCTTAGGTGCAATCCCAAACAACTGGAGCACCACTTGAACACCATTGGCATTGACAAATTCGCTATTAGTCAATTGCAAAAGGCTGCCTTATTAGGAACTGCTTCCATCCTGCGACGATATCCTGCCCAGGCCCCCACAGGCACCCTTGATGTGAACAGGGTAGAGCTGGCCACACCCGCCCAGTAGGCCACACCCACTCCATCCAAACCCACCCAGTAGGCCACACCCACCCTGACCACACCCACCTGAGGGCAACTGCAATGCTGATATGGCACTCAATTAAATTGAATTTGACACTCCTGTTATATAACAAGGGAGAAGTAATAATAATAATAATAATAATAATAATAATAGTAGTAGTAGTAGTAATAGTAAAGTTGGAAGGGACCTTGGAGGTCATCTAATCCAACCCCCTGCTCTAAGGTTCTTAGAGGCTTTTTATTTTCCTTGACTCTTCCAGATAAAAAGGAGCATGTCACATGGTTGGATGGATGGATGGACATCTATTTCAATCATATGCATTCAATTCCAGCATGGGAATAAAAGTAAAGCATCTACCCTAAAACATAAAGATCTGAATAATAAGGATCGCACAGTAAGTCTAAGGCAACATCAGCCTCAAAAGTCCACAATAAGAAAAAGGTAACCGTAACTTCATCTAAGCAAAAACACAGAATCATAAAATAAGCATCACTTATAATAACATGAAAGAAAACCAACTGGAAATCAACCAAGCAAAATGACAGGTATCCCAAATGACCACAGAACAATTTGGTCTTAGAAGATGCTTTCTAGGAATCCATTATGTTGAGTTATGTCAGGACTTCTTCAGTTGAATTCCCAGCTCATCCTGCAGGGAGGACTTTGCAAAACTTCTACATCTCCAGATAATTATTAGTAGAATGATAGTGATTTCTTTCTTGCTTTCATGCTAAATGTCAAGAGATTCTTCTCTCCACCAGAGATTCTCTGGAGCGGATCAACAGACTTAGGAGCAATACATAGTAATGTTTGGCATCATGAAAGTTAGTGAATAAATTGTCTTGTCACCTTGGGAAGCTGGCCTGAGCTTCATGGCCACCAGGGAGTCTGCTGTTGTGTTGACCCATGTTTCCATCATTTGAGAAGTCTTCTCTGGACTTCATACTATATTAGAAAAGTCAGTCTTTCTGCTCTCTGCTTTCAACTTCTCCAAACTCTTCTGCTCTTCTGATTCTGAGATCAGATGCAAGGCAGGGGACGCCTTCAGTTAAACCAGAAATGGATCCATTACTTCTGCTTCTGATGGAGCTTTTGTTGCCCCAGGCAGCCTGTGGGATGCTCAGCACCAGGTGCTTCTTGACTTTGGGGAGGGATGCAAGAGACCCACTCAATCATTACAGGCCAGGAGACCATCTCATCAGTGGACTCTTCTCTGCAACAAATACTCTACAACCTGAGCTGCAAAATTTCAATTTGAGTCCTTCTAAAAAGTTTCATCAGTAAGTTACATAATGTTTGAGTGATGTTATATTGTTTTGCCTTTGATAAAGAAAGTGGGTGAAGGAAAGCAGTGAGCTTTTAATTAATTAGATCTATAGTTACGTCTGTAACACTGCTTTTTTGTAAAAAAAAAAAAAATAGGTGCTGGAACTCACACATGTCACATAACCTGCCTTGCCTACCCTACAAAGTTCCATCCCAAAAAGGTGCCAGAACTCCGTTCTGGGCATTCTATGAGAAAAAAAGCCCTGGTCTGTATACAAACAGCATGAAGTGGAACACATTCAGCAGATAAAACAAAAGTATGCTTTAAAGCTAAGCAGCCTTGTCCAACTGATCTCTAAATAGTAATAATAATAATAATAATAATAATAATAATAATAATAATAATAATAATAATAATAATAATAATAATAATAATAATAATAATAAAACTGGCCTACAAGAAAGACCAAATGAAGAACAGAATAGAGGCATGGGAAGACAAAGCACTACATGGCCAATACATGAAAAAAAATAGCTGGGAAAGCAGATAATAATAAAACCTGGCAATGGCTAAGAGCAGGAAAATTGAAGAAAGAGACCGAGGGACTAATTCTGGCTGCACAAGATCAAGCCTTAAGGACAAATGCATACAAAGTCAAAATTGAGAAGACAGCAACAGACAGTAAGTGCCGCCTGTGCAAAGAAGCTGAAGAAACAGTGGACCACTTGGTAAGCTGTTGCAAGAAGATTGCACAAACTGATTACAAGCAGCGGCATGACAAAGTAGCACAATGGTGCATTGGAAGATCTGCAAAAAATATCATTTGCCTGTAAGCAAAAACTGGTGGGATCATAAAATAGAGAAAGTCATAGAAAATGATAAAATTAAACTGCTCTGGGACTTCAGAATTCAAACAGACAAGCACCTGCAACATAACACCCCAGATTTAACAATTGTCGATAAGAAAGACAAAAAAGTCTGGATAGTGGATGTGGCAGTGCCTGGAGATATCAGAATAGAAGAGAAAGAACTGGAGAAGATAACAAAATACAAAGACCTACAAATAGAAATAGAAAGACTGTGGCAAAAGCAAGCAAGGGTAGTACCAATAGTCATAGGCTCCTTGGGCGCAATCCCAAAACAACTGGAGCACCACTTGAACACCATTGGCATTGACAAATTTGCTATTAGTCAATTGCAAAAGGCGGCCTTCTTAGGAACTGCTTCCATCCTGCGACGATATCTGTAATACCATCAAACATCCACATCTGCCTATCCCAGGTCCTGGGTAAGGACTCGATAGGTAGACAAAATGCCAAATCCAGTCTGAACATCTGGCTGACTGTGCGATGATCCATAATAATAATAATAATAATAATAATAATAATAATAATAATAATAGTAATAGAGTTGGAAGGGACCTTGGAGGTCTTCAACCCTCTGTTCAGGCAGGAAACCCTATAACCGTTTTAGACAAATGGCTGTCCAGTCTCTTCTTAAAAACTTCCAGTGTTGGAGCACCTACAACTTCTGCAGGCAAGTTGTTCCACTGATTAATTGTTCTACCTGTCAGGAAATTTTCTCCTTAGTTCTAGGTTGCTTCTCTCTTTGGTTAGTTTCCATCCGTTGCTTCTTGTCTTGCCTTCAGGTACTTTGGAAAATAGCTTGACTCCCTCTTCTTTGTGGCAACTGCTGAGATATTGGAGCTCTGCTATCATGTCACACATCCCCCATCCTTCTCTTCATTAAACTAGACATACCCAATTCCAGCAACCGTTCCTTATATGGAACACATTCAGCAGATAAAACAAAAGTATGCTTTAATGCTCAGCACCCTTGTCCAACTGATCTCTACATGGACAACTTACTTTCATCTCTCAAGGTGATTAGCTTGGGAAGTCATGGTTATGATCTCAGCATGTCCATCAAAGAAAAGGATAGGAATCTCTAATTGTTTAGTTCTGATCAATCCCAGTTCAGAAAAAAGACTATCCCTCTGTTAATGCAGCCCAGCACTGTGTTGGCTTTTTTGGCAGCTGCAGCATACTGCTGGCTCATATTTAAGTGATTGTCCATTAGGACTCCGAGATCCCTCTCACAATTACTACTATTGAGCAAGTTGCCATCTGTGCTGTACTTGTGCATTTGGTTTTCCTTGCCTAAATGTAGAACCTTACTTTTTTCACCATTGAATTTCATTTTGTTAGATAGCGCCCAGTGTTCAAGTCTATCCAGGTCCTCCTGTATCTTAAGCTTGTCTTCTGGAGTGTTGGCTATTCCTGCCAGCTTGGTGTCATCTGCAAATTTGATGAGTTCCCCATCTATCCCCTCGTCCAAATCGTTGATGATTCTCTATATTCTATTTCGCTATCTCATTCATACATACAGCAGACTCATACACACATACATGCACATTATAAAAATATAACCTGTATATTATAGTCCTTTGAATGAATCTCAATTCCTGTTCCTACATGGTAAGGTCCATGCTTATTTCTGACATGCATTTTCAGAAATAGTTTGCCATAATCTTTTCCTGGGATGTTTTTGGACTCCTCAGCCTGAGGTGTGGGAGAGAATCCAAGGGACAATACCCAGATTTTCTGGAATGTGTCTGTTTCAAACAATGTAAGTAGAGAAGAGGAACTTTGGGGACTAAATTCTGTGCAGTGATGGAGCATCCACAACATCTGAAGGCAAGCTATTCCACTAGTTAATTATTCTCACTGTCAGGAAATTTCTCCTTAGTTCTAGGTTGGTATTTTCACTGAATGTAACATTATGGCAAAATCCATGTATCTTTTCAGGAAAGAGGTTGTGTTGTACTGGAAAATTCTGCCCTTCCTTTTTGCCATCCAGGAAATCAACAAAGATCCCCTCCTCTTACCCAACCTCACCCTGGGTTACAACCTGCATGACAACTTTCGAGACAGAGGATTGACATTGGATGGTCTGTTGGATTTGCTTTCAACTGGAGAGGCCAATGTTCCCAATTACAGCTGTGGAAGGAAGAGGAACATGCTGGTTCTCCTGGAAGAGACCAACTCTGACATATCCATCCTTATGGCTGCCATATTGGGCATCTACAAAATCCCACAGGTATAGAGCAACTGAATGGCTGTAGGTTTATTCCAGTTCAAGGAGATTTCCTCCATAGAAATGTTAAGCATGGATTAAGGTGTATAATTCATCTTTACATCCTCTTTCAGTCTCCCAAAGAGACAAGAATAAATACAGCCATAATTAACAGTGATCACTGAGTACAAAGATTAGTTCAAAATGTATGCTTGCTCAGATCCCGCCCTATGCAGGCTCTCTGGAAGCATCAACTTTTCATAAAATGAGCTCTGGATTTCTTCTTAACCTTCCATTGATGACAGCTACATTCTCTGCATTTCTAATCCCCTATTAAATCCACCAAGGTTGGCTGGAATCTTCCAGCCACTACCTAAGCTCTGACATTATATTTTCAGATTCTCATACGTTGGCTTTTTAAAAACCCCAAATAAAACATAAATCTTTTTGTTTCCAGATCAGCTACACTTTTATTTCACCAATCCTGAGTGATAAAACTCAGTTACCCTTTTTCTACCGGACTGTCCCCAAAGAAGATGCTCAGAACCTGGGGATTGTTAAACTACTGCTGTATTTTCGGTGGACGTTTATTGGCCTCTTTGCTGCAGACACTGATAATGGAGAACATTTCATTAGGACCTTCATTCCAGTGCTGGCTCAGAATGGCATCTGTGTTGTTTTTTCACAAATCATATTATTAAACACTGAGAACCACAAATATCTGATTTCTGTTTTCAACATGTGGATCCAAATCAATGTATTTGTTTACTATTCAGAATTTACATTCGTAGAGGGAGCTTTTTTTCTAGAAAACATATTAAATTCCTTGAGAAAGCCTATTCTGGGGAAACTTTGGATCACAACAGCTTTGTGGGATCTCACCTTCGAATTATCGTATAATACTCTTTCTTTCAGATATACCCACAGTATTTTTTCTTTCCTTATCCAGACCAGCCAAAGGACCAGATTTAATGATTTCATGGATTTCTATTTTTATATCGAAGCATTTATGGTTAAAAAGTTTCACTGTTCATATGGAAAGCCTGCCTTGTCTGTGAAAGGCTGGACAAGGTGTACAGAGAAAGAGAACTTGGAGACTCTGCCTCAAGAGAAGATTGAAAAGATCTTCTCTCTAGATAGCTCCTTAACTTACAATGCCATCCAGATTGTGGCACATGCCTTAAATGTGGCCTATTCATCTCAATCCCAGAGGATAAGGATGGAGAGAAAAAGCAAGCTGGAAGTTGAAAAGATCCAGCCATGGCAGGTATTCCCTTATAGGTTCCATGTGTATTGCTAAGGGTGACAGATAGATGATGAATGTCACAAAACACTCTCTGAGAAATCTGGAATATGTTGAGAAAAAAATTATGAAACATTTTCTTTCATAAGATCCCTTATCTTCCTCTTAATTTTTTCCTTTGGCCTCCAGAATTGCTGAATGGCAAATTATACATTGGATGTGTTGTCGCACACCACTACAATTCTTTTATCTCAGGTGCGTTAAGCTTTTCTTTCTTCAGATTCTAGAATTTGGTGCTTGTGGAAAGGGATTTTGGATTCTCTCCCAATATATTACAATGTAAGACAACATTGTACTTAATGGGGGTGAAGATTCGTTCTCCAAGCTTGTGGGTTGGTTTGTGAACATTTCATTACCAGACTAGATAACATCTTCTGTGGAGTTTAGGGGATGTCAGCGTTGGGGTTCTTCTGTTTATAAGGGTTTCAGGTGTGGGTGTGTCAAGTGAGGGTCTTGTGATGGGTCAGGTGTGAGTGAGAAGTGGGGGGCTTTCATTGGGTTGGTTGAGGGTCTGTGCTGTGCTGTGGAATGCAGGATTCAATGAATTCACGAGTGTGGCGGGTGGTAGTGTGGCCGATTATTTTTGTGTTGCTTAAAATAATCAAACTGGTATTGTTTGGTGGTTTTTAAATTTATTTTTACTTTTTTTTCAGGGTAGAATGGCTTGCTTTTATTTATTTTTTTTGAAAAAAATTTTATTTTCAATTTTACAATACATAACAATCTTACAAATACTTCAGATAAAAAATAAAACAAATTGATACACGCCACATTCAGTCTTGCCCGCCCATTTCCCCCCAAACCGCATCCCACCTCAAACCAACTTACTTCTTTCCCTCTTTTTCTTCACTCACCCCCTCTCCTCCTTCACCTCAACCTTCCTACATATTTCTCACCTTCTTCTCCTCCCTCTTGATGCGGTCCAGGGGAAATGCCCGAGCAGTTCCTCTCTCAAAATTAAAACATTAATATTATATACAATAAAACTATTTCTACTTTATATGAACTACTTAAACTTCAACCCATCCACCCCCATCCCCCCTCCCCCCGACTTCCCTGAGCAAAATACAGGATTATGCAAACATATGAAACATAATCTATTTAAGTTTACTAATTATACAATGAACAAAATCATAAAAACCCTTAACTCTCTTCAAACTTTGACATCATAAGTTTATAAACAAAATCATTACTCATAGAATAAGTGAAACTTTGTAGTTCCATATTTCTTCTGAACATATTCTATCCATCTTCTCCATACGTTAAAATATCTCTCTTGTGAATGATCCTTTAAATAAGCAGAAATTTTTAGCCATTTCTGCTAAATTAGAAACCTTAAATACCCATTCTTCTAAAGAAGGCAGAGTATCCTTCTTCCAATATTGACCCACCAGTAATCTTGCTGCTGTTATTAAATTCAACATTAAGATAGTTTCTTTAACATTAAAGTCCACAAAAATTCCCAAAAGAAACAGTTGGGGAGTAAACTTAATCTTCCTTTTAAAAACCTTTTGAATGTTCCACCAAATCATAATCCAGAAGGCTTTAATAACTTTACAGGTCCACCAAACATGAAAATAGGTTGCATCCAACCAACCACATCTCCAACATTTAGGTTGCCGGTTCGGGTACATACAAGACAACTTTTTAGGATCCAAATGCCATCTATAAAACATTTTGTAAAAATTTTCCCTCAAATTCTGGGCCTGCATAAATTTAACATTTCTAGTCCAAATTTCCTCTCATAAGTCCAACGAGATTGGTTCTTGAATATTCTGGGCCCATTTAATCATACAATCTTTAACTAACTCTGTTTCTGAATCCAATTTTATTAACTCATTATAAATTCTTTTAATATGGGCACATTTCTGATCCTTGATCTGAATCACCAAATTTTCATCTACTAAAGTAATTCCCACTTTCTTATCCAAAGTCCATCTCTGCACAATTTGCAAGTATTGAAACCACGATTGTAAAATGTTTTCTTGCCTTAACACATCAGAAGACTTTAATTGCCAATCAGTACCCGACCAAATAAGTAACTCTTTATGCGAAATGTTGTCAAAATTCACCCCCTTGGAAACCCCCTGGATTACTTGTCCAGGGATCCCCCAAATAGGTATTTTATAATTTAACTTATAATAATATTTTTTCCAAACTCAAAGTAAAGCATATCTTAAAATATGTGACTTAAAGACCAAATCTACTTTCTTATCAAAAATTAAATATGCATGCCAACCATATAATAAATCTCACCATTCAAGAACAGGAATATCTCTATTTGTTAAATTGAGCCAGTCACTTACTAAAGTTAAAGTGGCCGCATCATAATATAATTTCAAATTTGGTGCTTTAAATACACCTCTTTCTCGAGCATCTTGTAAAATCTTAAACTTTACCCTTGATTTCTTCCCGCCCCAAATAAATTTATTAATACCCTTCTGCCACTCATCCAAATTAGCATCCTTCTTTAAAATGGGTATCATCTGAAACAAAAAAAGAAACTTTGGTAGAACATTCATCTTCAATACTGAAATTCTCCCCAATAACGATAGTTGTAGCTTTTGCCAATCATTTAAATCTTTTTGAACTTTAACCCATAAGCGCTCATAATTATTCTTATACACTTTTCCATTAGATGTTGTAATATAAACTCCTAAATACTTAACCTTATTAACTATTTCATAACCGGTTGTTTCAGCTATAAAATCTTTTCCCTTCCTAGACATATTTTTCAATAATATTTTAGTTTTATTCTTATTTACCTTAAAACCAGAGACCTGTCCATACTGTACTAAAATTTCAACCAAATCTTTGACCGAATCTGTTGGATGGGATAATGTCACAACCAAATCATCAGCAAAAGCCTATAATCAATTTTACTTATTTTTATTCCTTTTAATCTAGATGAATCTCGAATTTTAATAAGTAAAATCTCCATTGTTAATACAAATAACAAGGGGGATAAAGGACAACTCTGTCTTGTAGCTTTTCCTATTTTAAATACGTCTGTTAATCCCCCATTAATTGTAATTTGTGCTGATTGTTGTTGATAAATGGCCTTGAGAGCAGACAAGAATTTATCTCCAAAATTCATTTCCTCTACAACTTTCAATAGAAAATTCCAATCTAATTGATCAAAAGCTTTCTCCGCATCTATAAATATTAAAGCAGCAGGGATTTGGTTGTTCTTATCCAAATACTCTATTAAATTAACAATTTGTCTTACATTGTTTTTCATATATCTCCCCATTATAAATCCAGATTGGTCAGTATGAATCAATTGTTTCAAAACCTGCATTAATCTATTTCCCAATAACTTTGCAAAAATCTTAAAATCTGTATTTAAAAGAGATATAGGCCTATAATTTCTCGGTTGGGACAGATCCTGGTCATCCTTTGGAATTAATGATATGAAGGCCATTCTCCAGGATGGAGGTAATTCTGCTCCAGATAAAATATCATTAAAAAGTTCCCCTAGTGGTTCTATCATTTCTTCAGATAACATCCTGTAATAAATCGCTGTTAACCCATCAGTACCTGGAGTCTTACCAACCTTCAATTGTTTAATTGTAAAAAATAATCTCTTCAGAAGTAATTAAACCATTAATCCCATCACGTTGATCCCTCATAAGTCTAGGAAAATGTGCTCCCTGTAAATATTTTTCTATATCTGAAGTTTGTATACTTTCATTACCATATAATTTAGAATAAAAATCTAAAAAAGACTTTTTAATCAAATTTTGTTGGTAGGCTTCTTTACCTTTATAAATTATTTTATCTATAATCCTATAATTGTTTGGTGTTGATGTGGATAGATATTAAGGATTTGGGATCATGACATTTGACTGCTAGCCAGTGTTCATGGATCCTATTTTGTAATTGATATGATGTTTGTCCCATGTAGAATTGGTTGCAATGGTTATGGTTGATTCTGGAGATTACATTGTTTCTTTCATTCTTCTGTATCTTGGTTCTGGATAATTCCTGGCAGAGTGTTGTTGTGAGATTTTGGGCTATTGCTATTCCTAGGGGTTAGAGAATTCTGGCTGTCATTTTGACATCCCTTTTGTATAGGGTAGAGTTAGTTTTTGCGTGATGGTTGGCTGTGTGCTATGTTGTGGTTTGGGTTCTGTATGTTGGAATACGATTTTTTGGGGGGGATAGCTGTTATGGAGAAAGACAGCAAGCAGCTATTTCTCTTCCACATTTCTTAGTGTTGTGATGCTGCAGTGTGTCCTGACCCTTCTGAAGAGGGTCTGGACACAGCTTCTTTTGGGTGCAGTGGGGTGGTTGCTTGGGAAGCTGAGGATCAGGTCCATGTGTGTAGGTTTGCAGTAGACATGGGTTTCCATTTCTCTGTTGTCTAGTCTCCTTATGTCAATGTTGAGGAATGGGAGTCTGTTGTCTGTTTCCTCTTCGTGTGTGAATTTGATCCCAGGGAATATGTTATTGAGTAGATGGCGTGTTTCCTCAATTTGGGAGCATTTGATGATGAAGTTTTCATCAACATAGCTTGTCCAAAATTTTGGTTGAATGGTGGGTATAGCTATAGATGCAAGTTGTTGCATGACTGCTTCTGCTATTAGGCCTGATATAGTGATCCCATCATGGTACCTTGTACTTGGTTACTTATTAATTGCACTTAATATTACAGTTATCAGTGTATATCCTGTTAAATCACCCAAAGAGCGCCAGAATCAATATTTAAGCTTTCCCTCAGAATCAGTGTTCATATTTTCTTCTGATAACAAGTACATGGAACAGTCAATTGCAGATATTGACATTTGCTTCCCGAATTCCTAAACCAATTAATATTTCCAGGACTGAGTTGTACAAACTGATGCTGTGTCTTCTACATTGCTCCATCTTCTCTCTTGTGGAATCACAATACAGGATCCCAAATAAATAATCAAGGCTCAGTGCAGTGCTTGTTATTCAGTGTGCGCAGGGGAAATTCTCCAAAGAATGTTGAGATAAAACCCTGTGGACAAAAGAATGCATCTATAGTTATACAGGACATCTCAGAGAAGAGGGGGAAACTAATGTATAAGCAATAGATGATGTAACCAAACATATTTGTGGGTAAAGGATTTCCCTTCTCCTGCCCTTCTACCATCTAGTTATCTTCAAGGAGAGAAATAAAACAATAGAACAAAAGGAGAGGGGCCATCTGGGAATGCCATATGTTGAAAAGAAAGCATCTCCCACAAGGATTTACACTGATAATTGTAATATTAAGTACAATTAATAAATAAGCAAATCTATGCAAAGACAAATTATGCAAATTGTCCTGAGAAGAAAACAGGCTGCAGTTCAATAAGCCAAATTCCTTATATCTCTGTACGTCAACATGTTCAGACGATTCCATTTCTGTAAAAACATCTTTCCTCATACACTGTAGTTTCACCATTTCCTGAAGAAGCCTCAGACCTACAACAACGCCATGGAAGGAATGTACTTGGATAGGAATGGAGATTTGATGGCTGACTTTGACATTTTGAGCTGGGTGTGGTTTCCTAATAAGTCCACCACCAGAGTGAAATTTGGGAGTCTAGTCAGAGACGGAGCCACTGGAATCAAATTCAGCATCAACAAGGAAACCATCACGAAGCCTCAATGGCTCAATCAGGTGGGGCAGAATGTGTCCCATCTCTTTAGTTTTGTCCATCCTCTCAATCTGTGTCTCCTTCCTTCCCAAACTATATATCAGACTGACAAGGAAGAATTTCCTGACATTTAGAGGAATTGATCAGTGGGATGATTTTCCTCCAGAAGTTATGGGTGCTCCATCACTGCAGGGTTTTAGGAAAAGATTGAACAACCATTTGTCTGAAATAATATAGGGTTTCCTGTCCAAGCAGGGGGTTGGACTAGAAGACCTCCAAGGTCCCTTCCAAGTCTGTTATTCTGTTAAATTCATCCTTCAGACTTATACTGTTTCCATTTAGAACTAGCAAAAGAAAATTTGTTGTGTGAAGTATGGAAATCTAAGGGACACAGAGGGAAATTATGTTTGGGTGGAGGAAAACAGAAGCAGGATTTAAGCTGGGGGGGAGAGAAATAAAATCTCTGTATTTTTTTTCATTTGGACATGTAGAAATGCAAGAATAGAATTTATCTAGACATTTTGCACAAGAAATGTGCAAAATCCGTCACCATGGAGAATTCCAGAATTCCCATTTCTCCTCTAAATCATGCTGATGTGTTTTTCCAAAAGTTGCTCTGACAGTCTTCCAGAGTCAGTCCTCGAAAATGGAAGCATGTCTGACTATCATGAACTGCTTTCAGTGTAAAAAAAAAACTTTCTAGAAAATTATTGGACCTTCCCTGGAGTAGTCACCACAACATGGCCTGGAGGAGAAACACAACGTTCCATTTCTAATCCTTTTTTCACATACCTGTTTTGCTGATCCCGTTCCAATTCTATAATTCATTTCATTGCTGATCAGTTTTGCCGATGCTTCTGAATGCCAATTCTATTCACTTTCAGCCCTTGCCTTACTCCCAGTGTGTGGAGCCTTGTCAGCCTGGATATTTCAAGGTGGTCCAGGAAGGAAAACCAATCTGCTGCTACAACTGCATCCCCTGTGCAGAAGGGAGCTTTTCCACCAAACAGGGTGGGTGAGTGGGAATCAAAA